>NC_052360.1:8153105-8155704 GCF_009727055.1 Benincasa hispida | reverse complement strand
CCACATTGGTCTATCTTCTCACTCTCTCCAAAACATGGATACCCCTTGGGGCCTAAACCCAAAGCCCAAGGTTGGAATACAAAAAGGAGGCTTCCAATTCAAAATTCTCCAATATGGGATTATTGAACCAAAGGTTGATTCCCTATTATTTTTTAAAAATAAATTTTCACCCAACATGAAGGAACGATGAAGTTCCATTACAGAAGCGGGATCGTCCCAATTTTTAGATTTAGACGAAAAAGAAATTTTACAGAACATAATTATGCAAATTACATAAATTTTACATCATGGAATGAAAGAGTGAAAAGGATTAAGGTTAGGAGAAATACGTACCCTTGAAGAACCATTCTTCATGAACCCTCTTCTCCGAATTGATCATAAACACGTCAGTGAGGACACCACCACAAAAGTCACCTCTGTATTCTCCTTAGGATGAGAATTCTCAGGAGTTGTGTGGGCTCTGAGATTTTGGAAGAGGGAGAATATTTTTTGGAAAAGGAAAAACTTTTTGTGAGACCTTGATCATCCAAGTGATTGTTCTCTGTGAAACCAGAAAAAAGAAGAAGACCCAACCCCACTAACACACGTATGTGAAACGAGAGAAAACAGGAGAGGGAGTTATAACTCCCCCCAAAATTAAATTCAAATTTTAATTTTTAACAAATATAATAAAATTTTAATATATATTTATATGATAATTAACTTATCATATAATATATAAGAAACCATATGTCATATCGTATATAACACATAACCGATAGTTTTTATATTGTATCAAATACAATATAACCTATAGTTTTTATTTCTCTCATACGTGCATAGTATTTAATATAAATCACATTTATACTAAATTTAATTATATAAATCTCATACATATAATTAATATTTGAATCATTTGTGGTATTTAATATAAACTATATTTATATTAAATTTGATTATATGAATCCAATCCTTATAATTAATATTTGAATCATATTCAAATATTTAATTCATCTCAAAATAAAACTCTATATCATAATGTATAAAATACATTATATTCATTATATCACATATAATTAATTTAAATTAATTATATCATATATAACTAATTCTCTCAATTAATTTGAACAATTCAAATTAATCCAAAATTAATTCTCAATAATCCCTGTTGAGCTACAGAAGAGACCTTATGGACCTGTAGATTGAAGCTCCAATGATACTTGAATAATTAATTAAACTTCTTTAATTAAATTATTCAATATTCATTAATTACGCGCCACTCTACTGAAGTCTGACAGTTGCACTCTACACTACAGATATATTTCTATGTCAATTGGATATAACCAGTCAACAATGTGATGACCCTTCACTAATTGTTCGTAAGTAAAGCTGAGTCAAAATTACCGTTTTGTTCCTGTAGTTACATCTAATTTCTTAAGTACCATTGATCCATCTAATGAATAATAAGTCATAGTCCAACTATAACCAAACCATTCTTGGGCCAAGTGAGGGTGTGACACCACATTGTTCAAGTCTCGGAATGCCCTTAAGGGAGCAATTTATCTACTTTTCCAGACGTTAGGAAAGGAGTGAATTCTGACTTGTGCAGTTGTGTTCCTAGCTCCCCAATCAGACAAATCTCCAAAATGGTAGGCTTGTTGAGTCGGCGATCTAGCCACTCTCATTCATACAAATCAAAAGACCGTCTTCATATGTAGGAGTTCACAACTTACTTAGGATTCAGTCATGTCACCTATGGTCATTCTGGTGAAATGTAAGTCTCTATTATTAACGGTATTATATAATGAGACTAGTCATTTCGTGGTTTGATCTCATACAAACTCCTTTGTATAGAATACCCCATTCTTCACATGAATGATCAAGATTAGATTATTTGTAACACTTTAAAACAATTGTAACTATTGGGATTGATGTCCTAATTGGAGTCTCGTTATTTTGTAAAGATACACATTGTTTAATGAATAAAATAAATGTTATTTAATTATGGCATTTACTCATTTCCAATAAACAAAGCTCCTTGGAGAAGATAGAACTATGTTTATATGTTTCATGAGATGAAATATTAAAAACTATAGGTTATAAATAAGTATATGAATAAGTTGGTTTATCATTTATATTTTATTATTAAATTAAATTTATTAGATATTAATTATTTTTTTTTAAAAAATCAAGTAGTAGGGTGGTTATTGGGATCATGGTAACCGTGAGTTTAAAAGGAAAGTAGTTTCCTATTTTTTGAAAAGAATTTTTACAACAAAAAGTTTTGAAAGGATTTTGAGTTTTTCTCAGCGTTATAAAAACTCACGTAAGTTTGTCAAGGTAAATAACAAATATTACTAAACGACAGATGGGCGGAGCTAAACGGATCTGCAGTGTTTACTAAACGATGCGCATAGCTTTTGCTAGCAATCACTGGCCCAAGGTAAACGATCGTGTAGAGGTCTGTAAGTAAACAGACCAAGCTATAACGATAGAGCTAAAGATCATATAGCTTTTGCTAGATCGACTTTTCTAAACGATGGCATCGACCTTTACAATAGTCTCCGCCATCTCTCACTTGCCAGTTCGTGTACGGCGATCGTTGTTTCCTCCGTGTCGC
>NC_052360.1:7753545-7836496 GCF_009727055.1 Benincasa hispida | reverse complement strand
CACAGACTGGCCACTCGCACCCATACAAATCAAAGGATCGCATGGCAAGATTCCCAACTCACTCAGATTGAGGTCAATGTTACCTATGGTCATTCTAGTGAAGTGAAGTCTCTGTCATGAATGGTGTTATATAACGAGACGTTAACATTTCGTGGTCAGGTCTTATACCAGAACTCTTTGTATAATACGCCCCCGCTCGCATGTCCCAACACGAATGATCAGGATCGATCATTTCTCTTTGATCGGAGCTAACGATGAGTCGAGTTGCTATGAGATAGCACTACACGATCGTTTACCTCTATGCGGGAGCTAGACGATGTGTGAAATACTATGTGATGGCATTAGACGATCATTTACCGTTTCACGCGCTAAACAATCAAGGATTTACTTAACGATTTGGCAAAATGCTAGACGATGGTTGTCATTGCTAAACGATAAGATTAGCGAGATGTTGAACATGTGCAAGGGATGTCGTTCGACCAATTCTCTGTGTGGTCTTGTTCGGTTCAGCTTTGAATGGTTATTGGCTAGTCCGGTTCAGACGATTCGGGTTCGGTTCAAGCTACTTGAGTTCGTTTGGAGCGGTTCGAGCGGTCTGGAAGCTGTTTTGTAATAATTAGGTTTTGTTTCTTGTTTTTGCCAACTAAAACCATATCAGTTTGTGTTTAATTATTTTATACATTTGATGTATGTTATAATTAAATAAATCTTGTATGTGCATTTAGTATGCCATTTAGATTTAAAATCCACCATAGGAAGCATGTAACATGCATTGAAAGTATGTTATGAATTTTAAATATATAATATGCATGTTAGGGTTTCTTGTATTTAATATAAATGTTATATAAATTTGAATGTCTCGTGTATGTTGTGGATGTTTAAACATGTCTAAAGTTTTATAAGTTGTTATAAAATTGGATAGACATTTAAAATCCATAAACAACAGCTGCATGCTCACGTAGGTTGACCACCTGTTTTAATTGTTAAAAACTTATAAAATCTAGGTTACAAACCCAATCGGTATATAATCCTGTCTTAAGGCTGGGTACTTTAAGTTGACAATTTATGGAACACCTCCTACCTGGGGATTATGGCCGAATTATTGAACGTTGGTAACTGGTTTTATGAGCATACGTGAGTGATGTGAAGTAATAAAATGGTTTATCACCTAGACATCATAGGCTAAAATCCAATTATAAGAGTTAGACTTGGATAAACCACATAGACTTAGGGTTGTTTTATTAGCCGAAAAGAACCTAAGTCATAAATATACCCAAATAGAACACTTCAGTGGAAGTTTAATAACTTCTATATGAATTATAGTTATTAAAAAACTTCAGTGGGAGATTAATAACAATATACGATACGTTATTTTTAGCTCTCACATCTCTAAGAGTTCACAATCCAGATTTAAGCGGTACTTCGTGTCACCCTGAGAGTGACCTCCCTATGGAGAGTATTTTTAGCTTAAATTTAGATTTCTCGGTGAATAAGAGGAAGTTGTTCAAAATATAAGTCTATTATACGATAAATAGATTTCAACTGACACGTTCTCCATATAGTTTACATCATGAGATATCATATGACACTTCGTGTCACCCTGGGAGTTGACCCTCTACGGAAAGTGTTTTGTATATGAGTCAATACTCAAGGTAAACGGAGGAAGTAGTTGTATAGTAGTTGGTAAAGGATATATGTCAATATATCCGTGCGGTCATCCTCCATTAGTTCTGAACGTGAGATTCCTATGTCGCGTGTTGGTTAGCTTTTAAGCGCGCCCTTTGCTAGTCGTTTAGCGATGGCTCTCCCCACAAGAGGGTTATAACATAGGGTATTCAAACAACCAGCTTCAGTAAAATGAATAGAGTCTATATTTCGTTTGGATGTTTGTCTTCTATTTCGGAGGCAATTCAAACGCGTCCTATAGGATCTGAAAATGGCGGTCACAGCTTACAAGACTTACTAAGTTGTTAGTAAGATCTTGACCGAAAACGATAACTAAAGCGACTATAGGAATATAAGAGTTTTATTCCGGATTACAATAGGAATAAAAGTTCATTCTGTGGATAGCGTTTCGATCAAAATTGTTTGTTTTTAGTGAAGGAGTATCTGACTGCCCCACGGTGAGCACATTTCTGAATCAATAAAATATCGTTGCAAATAAATATGGTTATGGTGTACATTATTACTTTTTTGTTAAAAATTGACTTCTGGATTTAGTTAATTTGCTAATTAGAATTGTTTTGAATTTTATCAGCATATGTCGAATTATAGAATACTCGCTTCCGATGTACATAACAGTAAAATCAAAATCAACAAGACAATATTATCGAGGGTTGATTATACCAAAAGAGTTTTAACAGGATTGTCCATCTATCTCCCAACTCATCTGAAATTATGAATTATGTAATGAGAATGCTAAATTTACCGAACAACAAAATAAATATGATTTACTTGTTATCGCAAGCATGTTTAGTGGAAAACGATAAAATTCTGAATTGATTCAGGTGTCGCTAATTCATGGTAAATTACTATCTCACAGGAAAAGAAGTTCCTGGAGATAGTTGGACAGAAGGTGAACATCTTTAAGGTATGGGACTAGGGAGATCTTTGTTCAGCCAAAGAGTGGAAGATATGAAGGTTATTTATAGGAGATAAGTACAGTTTATTTGAAAAATGTTATATTATATTCCATTCTATGAAAAGGAATCTAATTTTGGTCTCCTGTTTGCGCTAGAACAAAATTTATTTCGAAAATGGTGAAGTTTTTCATCAAAATTGAGAAATTAAACAGATTTGCTCTTGCGAAAATTAGAAAATAACTTATACATGTTTAAACAACAAAGGTCAAGCTGGTTTTGAACATAGAGATGTTTTAAAACTGTTGACTCATTAAGAAGAGGAAAGATTTCTGCCAAACTGCTATTTGGCACTAAGACTGGAATTCCACATAAAAATCTCCAACAGGATTGAGAGATTGGTATAAGAACGACCATTCTAAATAGGTTGGAAGATAGTGTCAATTTACACCATGTTCGTGAGTCTTATTCTGAGGGTAAAATGACATAAAGGATCTTTTCTATGGAAAAGTGTCTTAGAGCCAAGGGACACCCTAGAGTTGAGATTCATTAAAACCCTTTGTGGGCAATCTAAAGTTTAGAGGCAAAAGGAAACTTTGAATATGTTCCATCCAGTTTATGAGATGATTATTTAAGGTAATAGGGCATATTTACCTAAATGCACCAACATAAGTCTGAAATACTGTACTTGAAAACAGTGTTCAAGGATAGTATAGGTAGGGCTAAGGATTCAGAACCAAATTAGGGCGTCGTGATTCAGACCTACAATTTTGGGGATTCGTCTGATTTGGGAGCTGGAAACTCAGCTACACAAGATGGAATTCACTCCTTTCCCAATGTAGGGGTGAGTAGATAGATAGCTCCCTTAAGAGCTAATTTCGGGGCTTGAATGATGTGGCGTCACACACCTTTTCTTGGCCCGAGAGGTGTTCACACATAGTTGGACTATGTTGTATTGTTCATTAGAGGAATCAATGATACTTAAGAAGTGCGATGTAATTACAGGGGCAAAACGATAATTTAGCCCAGTTGTACTTACGAGCATCTGTGAAGGGTCATCGTACTCATGATTGGTTATATCCGATGGACACCGAAATATAAGAAGAGTTCAGCTTTTGGTCTTTAGTGGAATGCCTGACAGTTAACGGATGATGGATCTCGTGGCTAAAGAGTTTAGTCAGCTATTCATGGACCGTTAGAGCTTCGAGCCACAGGTCCATTAGATCCCATGGGTAGCTTGGATAAAGTCGAAAACCAGTATTTGGGTTAATTTGAAATGTTCAAATTGACAAGAGGAAGTTCGATTATATATGATATAATTGGATTAGTTAATTATATATGATATAATTGGCTAAATGTATGAGATACATTATTTTGGAGGAAATTAGATATAAATATGATTTATATCAAGTAGAGGAGAAAATACTATAGTAAATATGTGATATCAAACTATAGGATAAAAATATAATATGATTATATTTATTAATATTTTAGTTGGTTAATTATATGATAATTAACCCAAAAATCGTGTTTGGACGTGCGTTAGTGGGATTGAGTCGGTTATTGTAACCGATGAAATAAAAATGAAATTGTTTCGTTTTTGAATCGTCCATCGTAATCGTCCAAAAGAAATTGCGAGCACGCGTTGGTAGAAAAGTAAACGATCACTTATAGAATCGAGAGCCTATACGATAGTTGCCTCGCGTCTAAATGACCGTCCACCTCGTGCCTATCGATCGTACACTATTTCCTACACGATCACATAGCTTCTCTAAATAATCGTATAGTGTGCCGATTTTGCTAAACGACCGTATACCTTTTCCTAAACGATCGTCCAAAACCTACACGATCGTGTAGCTTCTCCTAAACAATAAGCATTTTGCTATGCGATAGCGTCTTTTTCCCTCCCACTTGCTTATCGCCTACACGATCCGTGTTTCCACCTTTCTCTACCAAATTCACCAAAGGCCATGCTTTGGGTTCTCACTCTGAGAATACTCGGGGCTCTTTTCTGGTGGTGTCGTCCCTGGGGCGTTCGTGTTCGTGCTACTGTTGTTGACGCTGTTATTGGGCGTTGGTAGATCGCGTGGAGGGTTCCGCTGCATTGAGTTCCAAAGTTTGAAGACTGTCTTCAACTGGTATGGCAACTGATTCCCTTGTTATATCTTGTTTTTTAGCATGTCGTTAATTAAGTTTTGTTTGCATAACTATATGTTTTGAATGTATAATGTTGTATTTCGGTCACTGTGAAATTAAAGCGATCCGAACGTGTTCATGGAACTTTTCGGTAAGAGATCCTTCAGAAAAGGCAAGGTGGAAGCATGAGAAGACATGCAAAGTAGAGGTTTTATGTTGGCCAGAGGAGAAGAAAACACTTCAAGGCAAAGGTGTCAAGGAGAGGCATTGGCAGCACAAGGGAGGGGCAACTGGACATGCAAGGATGATGGAGGTGTCAAGCTGAGGGCAAGTTTGGGAGCCTATAAATAGGGCAGCTTGGGGGGCTTAGTTTTCACAAATCACTTGAGCAATTTGAGAAAATTTGGTGTGAGAGTGTTTAAAGAGGAGTGGAGTAAGAGACTTTAAGCTGCCATTTGAGTTGAAGCTGTGAAGAGAGAGGAATCGGCATTGGAAAGTGGAGGGCCTAGACAGACGTATAGCACTGCGCAAACGCCCATCATCTGTCGCCCAGCCCTATCGTGCATCCTCGCTAGTGCACAGACACCCAATGCCAAGTGCGCTGACTCTCGTTAGCACATACGATCGCACGAATGAGCGCCCCAGTGCACACTTGTGTGCATCCAATCGCCTAACCTTGCGTGTGCAATCGCCAAACACACGCCCAATCCCATGTGACGCCCAGCGCTGCATCCTGCCCACCCTGTACGAAGCCTAACGCCCAACTACGAACGACAATGCCCACCTTGTAGCCACAACACTCATCAACCTGCATAATAACCTTCAAATGCTATATTTTGGGAAGTTAGGCTTATTTTGCATATTCTAAAGGGGGTAAGCTGGTTATTTTACTTTAAGTCTTTTTTTTTTACTAAAATGAAAATTTTGGACTAATTTGGGATTTCTTTGAAAAGAAGTAGAATTCAAGGAAATCCGAATCAGGAGTTGTTCTAGGAGAATTCCTAAGGAATAACAGGATGACTATGAGTGGTTTTATTATTTTTGTTTGTTTGAATTATATATATATATATGTGTGTGTGTGTGTGTTATTATATATATGTAAAGTTTGGAAATTGGCATGATCGAAAAATGTGTTTTTTGGATTTTATTGGTTGATGTAATTCGTGTTATTTTGCTTGTTATGATTTGCATTAGAAACTGGGGTTGTACCCTGGGAAATTGTTAGTGTTTCTATAGCACGTCTAATGGGATATGGTTGACATGTGCACATTCGACGAGCTATAAAGGTAATAGGATTGTTTCCACATCATGTCAGGGATATCTAGTTACCAGGCTGGAAGGATTGCATTCTAATGTGTGATGATTGATTGAGAGTGAAAATTGATTTCCCAAAAATGTTTTCCTAAAACAAAATTTGGTTTTATTTGAAGGGTGTCACTCACTGGGCTTTCTAGCTCACGTTTTCAATCTTCTATCCCCCCCCCCCCAAGTAGCGGAAAATGGAACGTTCTGAAAAATGCCACCCAAGGTTTGGAACTACTACTCTCTCACAGTACAAGACTCGGTTTGGGTTATCTTTGAAAGTCATTGGGATTGTTAAAGCTAATATTGTATAATAGTATGAACCTTTGTAACTGTTCGTAAAAATTAATTAAGTTTCTTGCATATTAGCTATTGGTGAATTGGTATGAAGTTGGGTAGTTGGTATCACAAGGGTGGTATCAGCTGTCTTCACATCTTTTTTCGGGTCTGCGAGACAAAGCTTGGAAGGGGGTGTGATATAAGTGTTGTCATCATTTGAAGACACTTATCCCACTAAATCCCACTTTGAGTTAGTGGAATTTTTAGTGTCAAATTCTCATCAAACTCAAAGTTACATGTTTTGCATGTAATGGTTTTTAAAAGGGAGTGTTTAATGAATTTTAAAAACTCTTGGTCATATTGGATTTTGTTGAGGTTATGTGATAATCTCATTGTAATTTTCTCTCAAAGACTTAGATTTTTCCTATCCAAATTAGTGTTGGGATTGATGCCCTAAATTTCATATGGTCTTATAGTTTGTAAACCTTGTATGAACAAATTTGTATGTGATTAATAATATTTGATATTTTTATTCACTTTTTCTATGAAATATGTGATATTTTAGTTGCATTAACCACAAACCATAAACTAATATCCAAGGTTATTGTTGTAACTTAAACATGTATGTGAAGACATACAGGTGGATCATGTTTAAGTGATAACCTAAGTGGTCTATGGTATATGGATAAGGCTGGGTACCTTATCCTAGTGACACTACGAATATGGCCTGCTTTGTAGATGGTACAAATGTTATAAAGTGCTATAAATGATCTGATTCTGATCATTCATGTATTAGACATGCGAGCGAGGATATTCTATACAAAGGAGTTTGTATAAGACCGGACCACGAAATGTTTAGTCTCATTATATAACGCCATTTAGAATAGAGACTCTCATTTCACTAGAATGACCATAAGTAACATGACTTTAATCCTGAGTGAGTTGTGAACTCCCGCTTATGAGAACGGTCCTTTGATTTGTATAGGTGAGAGTGGTTACATCGCCAACTCAACAAGCCTACCATTTTAGGGTTTCGTCTGATTGGGGAGTTGGAAAATCAGCTACATAAGATGGAATTCACTCATTCCCCGAAACAAAAGTAAGTAGATAAATTGCTCCCTTAAGGGCTGATTGCGGGTCTTGAACAATGTGGCGCCACACCCTCTTTTGGCTTGAGAGAGGTTTAGTCATAGTAGGACTATGATCTATTGTTCATTAGAAGGATCAGTAGTACTTAAGGAGTTAGAGGTAACTACAGGGGCAAAACGATAATTTGACCCAGCTATACTTACGAGCAATTTGTGAAGGGTCATTGTATTGTTGATTGGTTATATCCAATAGACACGAAAATATATTTGTAGTGCGAATAGTGCAGCTGTCAGTCTTTAGTAGAATGTCTGACAGTTAACGGATGGTGGATAATGTAATTAAAGAGTTTAATTAATTATTCACGTAACGTTAGAACTTCAAGCTACAAGTCCATAAGGTCCCCTTGGTAGCTCAAAGGATTTAGTTGAGAATCAGTTTTTGGGTTAATTTGAATTGTTCAAATTAATAAGAGGGAATTTAATTATATATGATATAATTAAATTGATTCGATTATATATGATTTGACATAATGTATCTGATACATTATAGTTTAATTGGAGGAATAAATATTTGCATGTGATTCCAATATATTTTCTATGAATGGAGATTCATAGTTGTTAAATTCAATATAAATATGATTTATATTAAATGCCATAAAATAGAGAAAAAGAACTATCATTTATATTGTTTATGATGCAATATTAAAACTATAGGTTATAAATATAATATGATAAGTTAGTCATCATATTTATTTATATTATTAATTATTTGGATAATTATTCCTTTTTTCTCTCTGACCACCTTAGTGAGAGGTTAATTGGTTTTCTTTTAGCAAAATGGAATAAATAAAAATATGATTTTTTTTCCCAAAAACAAGTTACATGATTAGTGATTGAATATATATTAGATTGAGAGCCTATGCAATAGAGCTTTAGAACTACACGATTGAAGCAAAAGCTATACAGTATTCCTTCTTCTTCAATCGTCTTCTTCCTCCAGTCTCATAAACTCCCTCCTAACCAAAATAGTCAGAACCCACCACTCTTGGGTTCTCACCCTGAGAATACTAAGGATACCAAGTGGTAGTGTCTTCACCTTTGGTTTGAGTTTGGTTGTTGTTCGAGGAGTTCGTGATTGTTTGAGTAGTTCGTGACAGTTCGAGGGTTGTACAAGAAGAATTGTTCTTTAAATGTATAATTACTTGAACCCTTTAGTTGTTCAAAAGCATGTTGTAATTTTTATTAAGATGCATAGTCTGTATGTTATACTCTAAAAGTTTGTTTTCAATCGAAATGGAATTTGGACGATCCGCTTCCGCTCATGGATCTTGTAAATCGAGTTCCTTCAATTAGTCACTCACCGGAAACCATCATCCCGCTCTAAGGTCGGAGAGTAGTCAGAAAGACTCTCGTGGTGGTCTACGAACCGTTGTAAGGAGATTGGAGCTAATTTGGAGAAGATTCAAAGTCTACAAAGGTTGTATTCTTTTCCCCCTTTTATTTATTTCAATTGCATGCTTATCTTTGTAATTAACCTAATTAGAGCACTTTAGATTCGTTTTTCTTCTACTGCGCATGCATTCGTTCCATCAGAATCGTGACCCAATTTTCAAATTTCAGAGTGAATTAAATTTATAGAAGATATAATTGTGCATTTTAACAAAATTACAGCATGCTTAGACAAAATATAGAGAAGATGAAATTAGGGTTCAAAGATACTAACCTTGAAGTCATTTAATCTTCATGAAATTCTTCCCCAACTGGTCACGAATTATTCAATTGAAATCTTTCGACAAAAACCCAAAATAGACACCACCAATAGATAATCCTCTGTATTCTCCTTTAGAGATTGAGAATTATAGGAGTGTGTGGGCTCTGTTAATTTTGGAAGAGGGAGATAATTTAGAAGAGAGAAATTTTCCCTGGAAAGACATACACTAGAATCATAGGCCCTCTGTGAACCTTTTGGAAAGAAGATGAAAAAATTTGTAACCTCCATCTTTCCCATGATGGATATAGAGAGAAAATAGAATAACTCCCTCATTTAATTTAATTCAATGACAAAATAAAATAAAATAAAATTTAATTTACATATATGATAACCAACTTATCATTATTGTACATTAAACTATATGTTATGTCGAATATAATACATAACTTATAGTTTTTATGTTGTATCAAATACAATATAACCTATAGTTAGAATTCTCTCAATAATATATGAAATTTAATATAAATAAAATTTATATTAAATATATGAATCCAATTCATATAATTAATATTTGAATCATATTCAAATATTTATATTCTCTCCAATAAACTTTATATCATAATGTATCAAATACATTATATTAATTATATCACATATAATTAATTTAAATTAATTATATCATATATAATTAATCCCTCAATTAATTTGAACAATTCAAACTATCCAAAATTAATTCTCAATAATCCTAGTTGAGCTCAATCTTATGGACCTGTAGTTTAAAGCTCCAATGGTTCTTGGATAATTAATTAAACTACCCAACTTCCATTAACTGTCAGTCACTCCACTAAAGACCGACAGCTACGCTCTTCGCACTGCAGATATATTTATGTGTTCATTGAATATAACCAATCAACAGTGCAATGAATCTTCACAAATTGCTCGTAAGTACAGGTGGGTAAAATGGCAAAATTACCATTTTACCCCTGTAATTACATCTAACTTCTCAAATACCACTGATCCCTCTAAAGAATAAAAAGTCATAGTCCAACTATGACCAAACCCCTCTGGGGTCAAGAGAGGGTGTGGCGCCACATTGTTCAAGCCCTAGAATCAGCCATTATGGGAGTAATTTATCTACTTACCCCGACATTAGGGAATGAGTAAATTTTGTCTTATGTAACTGTGTTCCCAGCTCCTCAATAGAAAAATCCCCAAAATTGTATGCATATTGAGTCGGCGAACTGGCCACTCTCACCCATGCAAATCAAAGAACCGACTTCATAGGCAGGAGTTCACAACTCACTCAAGATTCAAGTCATGTTACCTACGGTCATTCTGGTGAGATGTAAGACTCTACTATTAACGGTGCTATATGTGAGACTATTCATTTCGTGGTCCAATCTTATACAAACCCTTTTGTATAGAACATTTGTAGAATTTTACAACAATTGTAACATTTACAAAGTAGGCCATATTCGTAATGTCACCAGGATAAGGTACACAACCTTATCCATCTACTATAGACCATTTAAGTTATCATTTAAACACAATCCAACTGTATGTCTCTACATGTTTAAGCTACAAAAGATAACCTTGGATGTTTGTTAATTGGTTTTATTGGTTAGTGCTACTAAATGTTGAATAAAATAGCTTAGATTTTATTAAATAAATAAATTATTTGTACAATACAATTACAAACTACAAGACCCATGGGATTTAAGGCATCAACCCCAACAATCTCCTATTTGTCCTTAGCTAATGGGTGTACGTCATAAAAGTTATACTAATACAAAAGTATACAAAAAACAAGAAACTAGGGCATAATACGCACCCAGTACAAAATCTCACACTTACCCTCGACTAGATTGACATGTCCCGTAGGTCCATACTCTGCAGGTGACCCTCAAACACTTTAGTCATGAGGGCCTTCATAAATGGATCAACAACGTTGCACGTCGAAGCTATTTGCGTGACGATCACGTTCCCTCAATGCACAATCTCTAGAATGAAATGATGCTTCTGCTCTATGTGCTTCCCAAATTTGTGACTCCTAGGCTCACAGGAATTAGCCATAGCACCACTATTATCACAATAAAGGATGATGGGCTTTGACATATCTGGAACCACTTTTAGATCAGTCAAAAATTTCTTGAGCCACACAGCTTCCTTGGTAGCTTCACAAGCTGTTACATACTCAACCTCCATAGTGGAGTCAGCAACATACCCTTGCTTGGTGCTTCTCTAGACTACATTTCCTCCGTTAAGAGTGAACATTGATCTTAAAATTAATTTTCTAAAATCCTTATCAGTCTGGAAATTAGAGTTTGTGTATCTTATAAGGATCAAATCCTTAGAACCATGCACAAGCATATAGTCCATCGTTTTTCGAAGATACTTAAAGATGTTCTTAACGACGGTCCAGTGATCAAATCTTGGATTAGACTGATATCTATTGATTATCCCCACTGCATAGCAGATGTCCGGTATAGTACATAACATCGCATACATCAAGCTACCAACAACCAATGCATAAAGGATCTGTCTCATTTCCTCAACCCCTTAAGGTGTCTTAAGACACTGTTCCTTAGATGAAATAACTCCATGTCTGAAAGGGAAGAAACCTCTCTTAGAGTTCTACAGTCTGTACTACATATCCCCAAAACGAGTTAGGTAAGGAAGCATAACTTATCATAGACCGAACCACATCCAATAGGATTCGATTTCTCCTTTCTGATACACCATTCTGCTGAGGTGTACTAGGTGCTGAGAGGTGGGATACAATTCCATGTTATATCAAATAGTCTTGGAATTTCATATCCATATATTCTCTACCTTGATCAGATTGAAATATTTTAATTGATTTATTTAAGGCATTTTCAACTTCAGTCTTGTACTCCTTGAATGGCTTTAAATTTATGTTGCATCAAATAAACATACTCATATCTGGAATAATCATCAATAAAAGTGATGAAATATTCAAACCCTCTTCTTGCCTTAACATTCATCAGACCACAGAGATCTGAATGTACAAGTTCTAGGGGTTCTTTGGCTCTGTGACCTTTTCTAGTAAAAGATCTTTTAGTCATTTTGCCTTCAAGGTATGACTCAAATACAGGTAAAGAATTCTCTTATAACTCACTTAGAAGTCCATTCTTAACCAGTCATTCAATCCCATTGAGATTTATGTGTCATAATCTTAGGTGCCAAAGATAGGCATTTTCTTTAAGAGAAATTTTTTATCTTTTATTTTGAGTCACTGTAGTTTTAAACAGTTCAGTATTTAGGAGAGCTTTAGTTGCTAATGGTCTTAGCACTTATAGATTATCCTCCAGTTTAGCAGAACAAATATGAATACTATTTTTGTAAATAAACACTTTACAGAAATTAAGTTCCTCTTTAAGTCAGGAACTACGTATACATTTTCTAACAAAATATAATTTTTCTATAGAGTAAGCCGGAGTCCTTCCACTACCCTCAAAGAGACAACGTGCCTAGTTCCTACATGCATCGTCATTTCACTAGGCGTTAGTTGTCGCCAGGAATCAATTCCCTGAAATGAAGACAAACATGGTTAGTCGCGCTTGAATCTATTATCCAGGCCAAATCATCATTATCCACTAAACAAGTCTCCAATACAAGTAAATCCTATTTACCTTGTTTGGCTTTCTTCTTTTCCGCCAAATACCAGTGAACATTCCTTCTTCAATGTCCCTTCTGGTTGCAATGGAAACATATTTCCTTTGCAACCTTGGCTTTCTTGCTCTTTTAGGCAATAACTGTTGGGTTAGCATTCCCCTTTCCACCTTTTTTCTTCTTCCACTTTTTGGAGCCGAAAGAGGAAGGCACATACTTAGTTCCAGAGGTCAAACCTTCGTAGAACTTTTTGGAGGACAAGGCTAAAGGAATCTCGATGAGGGGATCCTTAAGCGGAAGCGGGATCGTCCCAATCTCCCATAATTTTACAGAACAAAGGATTTTACAACAAAATACATATCATGCATTTAGTTATAAGTTTATAGCATGCTTAAAAAAATACAAAAGAATAAATTAGGGTTTTAGAAACCCTTTACCTTTGAAGACCAAATCTTCATGATTCCTCTTTTCTGTGAAAATCACGAGCAGTACAAAAAAGGCACTACCAATTGGTGACCTCGGTATTCGCTAGGAGGGAATCCAGGAGGTGTGATGCTCTGGTGATTTTGGATTGAGAGGAAAAGTAGAAAGAGGGGAGGTGGAGGAGTAGGGAAATTTCTAAAAACATATAACTTTTTTTGTTCAGAGAGATCTACTGTGAATAATCCATAAGAGGTATAAGATGAATCCCCTGTCTTTGGCAACCACCCACTAACGTGAGGTGAAGAGAATTAAAATAATTAAATTAAAAATAATTAAATTTTAATAAATTAAAATATTATTTACATATGTTTATATATGTACTAACTATATGTTATATCATATATAACATATAACCTATAGTTTTTATATTGCATCAAAAAATATAACTTATAGTTTCAATTTTCTCTCACAAATGGCTTTTAATATAAATCACATTTACATTAAATTGAACTATATGAATCCAATACATATAATTAATGTTTGAATCATATTCAAATATTTATTTCTTCTCATAAATACTTAATATTATAATGTATCAAATACGTTATAGAAATGATATCAAATATAATTAAAATTGAATTAATTATATCATATATAATTAATTCTCTCAATTAATTTGAACAATTCAAATTAATCCAAAAATTGATTCTTATTAAATCCCTTGAGCTACTGAGGGGACCTCATGAACTTGTATTTGAAGCCCCAACGATATGTGAATAATTAATTAAACTTTTTAATTAAATTATTCACCATCTGTTAACTGATGGACACTACACTAAAAATCGATAACTGCATTCTTCGCACTATAGATATATTTCTATGTCCATAAGATATAACCAATCAACAATACAATGACCCTTCACAAACTGCTCGTAAGTATAGTTGGGCCAAAATTACCGTTTTGTTCCTATAGTTACTTCTAACTCCTTAAGTAGCACCGATCCCTCTAATAAACAATAAATCATAGTCCAACTATGACCAAACCCCTCTCGGGCCAGAAGATGATGTGCCGCCACATTGTTAAATGAGCAATTTGTCTACTTGTCCCAACATTGGGGAATAAGTGAATTCCTTCTTGTGTAGCTATATTCCCAGCTCCCCAATCAGACGAATCCCCAAAATGGTAGGCTTATTGAGTCGCGGATCTGACCACTCTCACCTATATAAATCAAATGACCGCCCTTATGGGTAGGAGTTCACAACTCACTCAGGATTCGGGTCATGTTACCTATGGTCATCTTGGTGAAATATAAATCTCTATTATGAACGACGTTATATAATAAGTCTAAACATTTTGTGGTCCGGTCTTATACAAACTCCTTTGTATAGAATATCCCCGCTCATACGTCTTCACATGAATGATCAGGATCAGATCATTTGTAGCACTTTACAATCATTGTAACATCTATAAAGCAGATCATACTCGAAGTGTTACCAGGATAAGGTATCCAACCTTATCCATCTACTACAAACCATTTAGTTTATCACTTAAACATGATCCACCTGTATATTTCTACATACATGTTTAAGTTACAATATAACCTTAGATGTTAGTTTATTGGTTATGGTTAGTGCAACTAATTTTTTAAATAAAAAATCACATATTTATTATATAAATAAAATGTTTATACATTACAATTACAAACTATAGGACCCTACGAGATTTATGGAATCAACCCCAACATTCTCCCACTTGACCTAAAGCTAGTGGGGCGTACAACGTAAACGTCATACTAAAATACGAAGTACACAAATCAATAAACTAGGGCATAACATGCACCCAGTACAAATCTCCCATTTGTCCTAGTTTAAACGTGGTTTGTCCCATAGACTCATAATCTGCAGGTGACCCTCAAACACCTTGGCCATGAGGGTCTTTGTAAATAGATCAACAACATTGTGCTCTGAAGCTATTTGTGTGACGATCACGTCCTTCGATGCATAATCTCTCAAATGAGATGATATTTTTGCTCAAGTGTTTCCCGCGCTTGTGACTCATTTGATGAATTAAAAACGAAAAATGCATGGATAAGCACTTGACAAAAATGACATTTAAGATCATTATATAATGAGTTTCATGCCACAAATATTTCCAATATATATGTAAATGACTATGAATCCAAAATTTTCATAAATTAAACATGCTTTACGAAATAAAAATTTGGATGACATCATGAGTGAATGTAAATGAGATGCATAAACATACATTTAAAAACATTTCTAACGAAAATAAAAGGATACTTACCATATAAGAGACGATGATATGATTTTTCCTCTTATGCACGAACAATGCAAGCTAAAAAAAATCAAAATAACTATGAAGCTTTAATTTCACGAGACAAAAATATATTGTGAATTTAGAAAGAACGAAACAAAAAAAGCCAAAAGAAAAGAAAGAAAAGTGGTAAAGCCTAGAGAATAAAGATTTTTTTTTATATATAAAAAGAATAATAATAAAAAAAAGTGAATAGAAGTTAGATAAAGGAGAAATTTGTCAGAGAAAAAGAATCGTAAGGGGGAGATCGAGAGAGTGTGGAAAATAAAATGGAAAAAAAAAAGTTTGGGAGAAAAAGTTTGAGAGAGGGGGGAGATCTAGTGTTTTTATTATTATTATTATTACTAATAATTGTGCCTCCTAGGGTTTCTTTATACTCCCCTTTCTCTGTGTTTAGGGTTTCTGTGTTATAGCTTTCTCTTGTGACTTAAATTTTTTATGGTTTTTCTGTCTCTGTCTTTATATTGTCTCCCCCTCTCTTTTTCTACATCTTTCTTTGTAAAAAAAAAAAAAAAAAAAAAAAAAAAAAAACAACCTCCCCCATGGTTGAAGAAGATCCAAAAAGCCTAAATTTTACTTGCTAGATTTTGAAATCTGAAAACAATGTAAAACTTGGCTTAAGGAATGTAGACTTCGAAAATTAAATCCAATTAAAAAAAAACTTACCTTTTTCTGCATTTTTTTCAACCAAACTAGTTACTCAACTAACTAAATTATTTGCTCACACAAAACCTAGAAAATAGTAAAACACAAAATCAAGAAAAACCCCCCCCCCCCCCCCCCGGTAGACTCCTAGTAGAATTAGATGGTGGACGAAGGTGTACCGACTATTTGGTCTGAAATAAATCTTCAAACATTTTGGTTGTGATATATGGAAACTAGACGGGGGTGATATAGGGTCTAATTAAAATTTTTTTTTTTCTAAATTACCACATTACTAATGTAATACACATTCTCTATAATAGTAAGACAAATTCAAGCTTTTGCTATGCAACAAATAAGATGACACAAATGTAATAATTTAAATGTCTTCAAATTTTAGCAAATAAATATAGAACACTAAAAATAAATAAATTAGCTTAAATTAATTTCAAAATAGAAAAGGCGACAAGAGTTAGAGAAGAAGACAAGAGAAGAACACACCAGCGTAATTTTTATAAGTGGTCGGATCAACGCTCGACTTACGCTGCCACTCTCTAAGGCCTTCATTCGGGATTGAATAAAATCTTTCCGGATCTTGTCCAACGGATTCAGAGCCAACTGTTACAACATCGCTCCTTTACACAAGTTCAAAGAGAAACCTATCTTTCCAACGGTTTAGGATAAATCCGTTAAAAGGATTGGAATTTTTAGAAGACACCAATACAACTCTCCTAGATGGATTTACAAGTTTACAGCCTCAATAAATTTTATCCTCACAAAACAATACCACACTCTAATCAAGGAATACAAAATAAAAAAAAATTGGGAACTTAGAGAAGCAAGCAATGGAATTTTTGAGTTTTGGGGAGGATTATGGGAAGATGTAAAATTTGGTCCGTTTAGAAATTTGGCAAGGAGAAAGATGTTTTATTAGGAATGCGAAAATTTCTTTTAGACCACAATTAATTTGGACCATTGGATTTGGAAAAAGAAAATCAATGGTGAGATTTTAAACTAAATCTATATCGTTAGATACAACAAAATATAATATTAAATTCCTTTTCTTTTGAAATTCATTTTTTAAAAAATTAATCCAAAATAAAATAAAATACATATGTGCAAAAACTAAGCCACTTAGACAAAAACATAAAATAATATTAAATCATTTTCTTTTTTCAATTTTCTTTGTTAATTCTTATCTTTAAATCATAAAAATAAACAACTACCATGTGTAAAAAACTAGCCGTTAGACACAACATAAATAATATAATTTATTTTCTTTTAAATTTCTTTTAATTTCAATTTTTTTATTTTAAATAAATCAAAAATCAAAAGTCCATCATATGTTAATCTCTTAATGATCCATCATTCAACAATATGCTCCACATGTCTACATGCAAATGGTTGTTATGCCACGTCATCCACACGTATTTTCTCTATAGACTTGTTCGTCTTTCTTTAGCTCCGATTTAGTATTCAAGAGGTGTTGGAAGTCGTTGTTCCGAGCTTACGCTATGGACATATATAAAACACTAAGATTTTATAATTAAAAATTGAGTTTGTTATCATCAAAAACATTGATTAATTAATTGATTAAATTAATTTTTGAGATTAAGGCAAAAAAGTAACAACCCTCCCCATTTTTGTATGATGACAAACCCGATTGCACAGAAAGTAAGTAGCTTTGAAGGTACAATGTCAACCATGGATTAGCAACATAATAAAATTTAAACATATTCACCTATATGAAGATCATATCTTGAATTCATTCAAAAAATAATTCTCGCCCTAATTATACAATAAAATCATAATCACATTTATAGAGCATATTTTCTTAAACTTCTCCCCTCTTGGAATCATAAAAATAAAAAAAGTTTAAGAAATTAGAACTTACATAAATGTTTCCCTTAAAACATGAACATAAATTAGCACAACTCCCCCTAACAGAACTATTTAACACATGCTTTTGCCATGAATCTCCCCTGACAAAGAATGCCTTCTAAAGAGTTTAAACGTAAAGCATTATACCCAAATCCAAGCGGAGAGCATCCAAATGATAATACCAGCTCAGCCTATTTTTGCAAAAGTTGTTCTTCTCCAACAGGCTGTAAAAATATCCGTAATTGGATTGATTAGAGCTATAATTAAGAGAATATTATCATTTTGCACAGTTTGCTCTTTAGATAAAGTCATGCCTAATCATGCATGTGCTTAGGTCCTAGTCCTAGGAATGAGTATGGACTTTTTAGTACAAATTAATAACACTAGGTGTTATCACAAAAATATGCACATGTATCAATACTTTTAATCCAAATTACAAAGTAGTTGTTTCATCAAAGAGATTTGAGCAAACACATGCACGCAATTATGTTCCGCTATCGTGTAGTGGAGTAGAGCAACCAAATTGTTGCTTGTTACTAAACCAAAGAAACTAAGGAATCTGACCAGATTGACAGTCTCACAGTCACTACTTACGGTCAACGTAAACTACCCGCAAAATCGCCATCGGAATAGTCCTTACCACAATTAAATTAACATTTTTATGGATACCATGCGTAAGATCAATGAGTACAGCAAATATTCTAAAAAATTCTTTTTAACGGCAGCCTGTAAATGTGATTCCTTGGTACAAGATTGAAATCTAGCCAAAGACATCAACTATCAGCATAATGACTGGTCTATCTAGCGGTGTATATTAAATAAGAATCCAATCATACCTTTATAAGTTTTTATATATCCAACACACTTACCTTTTTCATCCTTCGTCAAGCCTTAGGTGGATGTGCTCATGGGAGGTAGTGTTGTTGGCAATTTTTACGCCTTATTGAATTTGAACTTTTGAGCAGAATCCTTGTGTTATTTTTCTTGACCTTATGAAATTACCATCTTGGAGTTTTGGATGTTAGAGTCCAAAGGAAGAAGCTAAGTTTCTCCGCATATACTCATCGTCCAATTCACTATGACCACTTAGAAAATTCTCACACAAAGATGGATTAGTAGAACCGAAAAATAATATGCACCCCAACATGGTAATTGTACTAAAGGCGATCATTTTTCTTAGTCTTAATAATAAGAGTAGTATTAATTTTATCTCATCCTTTAAATACATTTCGAGTAAGAAACTTACTAAGTCTATCATACCAGCTCTTGGAGCTTTCTTTAAGCCATAAAGAGCATTTTTCAACTTATACACGTGATTAGGGAAAATCAAAAACTTTCAAACCCAGGAAGTGTTGTTCTACAAAACTTCCTCCATGATATAACTGATTTAAAAATGCACTTGTTCCATTATTTGATACAAAATAAACTTCTTATGATAAGACAAAAGCAAGCAACATTCTAAAGCTTCTAATCTCGCAACGGGTCATAAATTTTTTCCATAAATCATATATCTCTGTCCTCTTGACAATTACCTTGAGACACAGTATGCTTAGCTTTTATTTCAAATGATACTTTCATTATTCAATCCATTCTAATTTCTAAACGACCATTTAGTTCAATTATAGAAGCATGTAGAGGCGCGGGGACTAACTCCCAAATTTTAATCCTTTCAATTGATTTAATTCTTACTTGCATAGCTAAGATCAAAATTCATCGATTTTTCGACATCTTTAAAACTTTTTGGTTCAATTTTGAGTAAATAAAAGCAAAGATTATTAAAATCTTAAAGAGAGTGAACGAGTTTTCACACCTTGTTCGGGATTGAACAAGAAATTGATATTCTTTGGGATGGGAAGGAATGCATACCTCACGCTGCTTAGGCATGATGAAGAACTAACTGTCGTTCTTTTATCGATTAAAGCTCACCTCTTGCTTATTTGAAACAATTCCTTCATTGTCACTAACAAGTAATCTCCAAAAATTTCCTTCTAAAACATCATATAAATAGACCTCATTAGAAATACATTGCAAATTTGATCAAGATACTACATGCAAAGATTCCTCAATTACTAAAGTTTCTTTTATTGAAAACTCTAATATGCTTTACTAAGTAGAGGAATAGCCAAGGAAAATAAGCAACATCCATCTTAGAATCAATTTTCAAGTTTTCCTTTGTTTCAAAATAAAACATTTGCAACCAAAACTTGACAATACCTAATATTTGGAATTTTGTTGTATGCCAATAGTTCGATAAGGAGTTTATATCCAAAGAAAGGTCCTATTAAAACTCTACTTAAAACCATAAACTAAAGCCGTGTTGATAGGCTTCGCCCAAAAGGTAAACCATAACTCATCAACATTGATCTAGCAGATTCTTGCAAACGTACGATTTTTTGTCTTTCCAACTACACCGTTTTGTTGAGGATGTTCTGGACGAAAAAATTAATGAGAAAAACCATTTTCCCTTACAAAAAAGTTTCAAAAGCGATTGCTATCAAATTCTCCTCACATGGATCATTCCTAATTTTAGAAATTAAAAAAAAAAAAAAAAACAAACCTTTTCATTTTGAACTCTTTTTGCCAAGATTAGAAAAACTTCAAAGCAGTCATCTTATGTGTTTTAGCATAAAACCCAAGTAAAGTCTTGGAAAAATCATTCAACTATCCACAAAGGCAAAATAGTTCCTTCAAAAACTAGGCAATTCTAGAAGGGCCAATAAAGTCCTTGTGTAATAGTTGAAGGGGTAACAGTTGTAGAGATTACATTTTTAGATTTGAAAGAGGACTTAGTTTGCTTACCCATTTGACAAGCATCAAAACTTTGCCTTTTTCAAATTTAAATCTGGGAAGACCTTTAACAAAGAATTCTTGGAAATATTTGAAATTAAGTGCATGCTAGCATTGTCCTAGTCTTCTATGCCATAACCAAGAATCATCATGCAAAGTCGATAAACATTTATCATTAATAGGACAATCATTCAAATCAATAGTATAAACATTTTCATCTATATTTCCAACAATATATAACTTTTCTATCACTAGCATTTTCAATGATGCAATTCTTTTTTTCGAATACAACTCTAAAGCTTTATCACACAATTGACTAATACTAAGTAAATCATGCTTCAAACCATCAACCAAAAGTACATTTTCAATTAAAATAGAAAGATTCATTACCTATACTACCTTTACCAATTATTTTACCTTTCTTGTTGTCACCAAAGGTTACAAGACCTCCATCCTTTTTGGAGAGAGAGAAAAACTTGGATGGGTCTCCCGTCATGTACCTCAAACAACCACTATCCAAGTACCACTTGTTTTTCTTAGAGGCTTTCAAACAAACCTACAAACACAAATGTTCAAGTTTGATTCTTTGATACCTGCACTTGTTTGGTCCTAGATGGTTAGCATTGACAAACTTGGGAAATCCATTTTCATTTTTGCATAGTCATTTAAGGCATTGGGATTTAGACAAGTAAAAAAATAAGTTGTATGTCCAAACTTGCCACATGAGAAACAAACAACATTATGCAAAGATTTATCTCTTACAACAAATTTATGCACTCTACTTTTCTTGAGAAATTATTCTTTGGAGCATTGTGAAACTTTGCGCTTTTGAAAAATTTCTTCTTGGAGAAGTAGTATGAGTATATTTCAATTTAAAGCACTTAGGTCTAATTATGGCCTTCAACACCACAATAAGACATATAGGCACAAAGTTAGATTTAACATGCTTAGACACAAGCTTAGGCATATATGAGATGCTTTAACAAAGATAGTTTTAGAACTTGAAGGAGTAAGAACATTCATCAATATAGCCTAAACCTCTTTTATCACCAAAAGGCTTGCCCTACTTCAATTATCTTGTCTAATCTTTGAGCACTATTGTCAACTTTTTAATAGATTCTTTAGCCTTATCAGTTATTGCAAAGTACTAAATTCCTTTTTCTTTGAGTAATTTAATCAAATTATCTTTTTCAACAACTATCATGCTCAAGAAATTTAACTTTGTCAAGCAAGGCATTTTTCTCATCACAATCAAAAGCATGCTTGTCACAAGAGATATTTTCATTTCATCAATATGCATAGCATCATGCTCATTCTCTTTTAAGCAAGCAATTTTTCAAGTAAAAAATTATTTTTACTAGATAAAATATTGTATTTATTTTTAAGCACAACATACTTGAACTAAGTTTTTCTAAATCATTTTGCAATATTTTCAAAAGCTTTGAACAATTCATTATAAGAAAGAGGTTTTAGAGTTACCTTCATCATTTTGTTCATCCTCTTTGTCATTATGAGCCATGAAGTAAAAAATGGCCACTTCTTCATTATCACTCCCACTTTCGCTTTCATCGCTATCATCCCAACTAGCTTTCATTGCTTTCTTCTTGGATTTCTTGGATGATTTGAGAAAAGGACAATCGGTTCTAATATAACCCAACTTCTTGCATTCATAGCATATTACCTTCATCCTTTTTGCTCTTTTCACCTTTTGACTCTTTTTGGTTGGAGAGGTGCTTCTTGAATTGCTTCTTTCTCTTGATAAAGTTCTTATACTTACATGAAAGATAGGCAACATCATCTTCATCAAGGTCATCTTCATCTTGGGAGTCAACTTCTAAAGAGATGGTCTTTAAAGCTATACTCTTTTCTTTCTTTTTCTTCTCATCCTCCATGTTTTTCTTGATCTTTATCTCATACGTCAACAACGAGCCAATGAGTTCATCAATGGAGAGAGATTTGAGATCCTTTGCCTCTTGAATGGCGGTGACTTTAGTCCCATTGTTTAGGTAAAGACCACAATAGCTTCTTTATCTTCTCAAGATTTGAGTACTTTTTCCCAAGTCCTTCTAAAGCATTGATAATGTTAGTAAATCTAATAAACATATCGGAAATAACTTTATTTTCATCAATTTTAAACATTTCATATTGATGAACTAACATGTCAATCTTTGTTTTTTTACTTGACTAGTTCCTTCATGAGTAATTTCTAATTTATCCCATATCTATTTAGCGGTTTTGCAATAGATACTCTATTATACTCAACTTTATTCAAAGCACAAGATAAACAATTAATAACTTTGGCATTTAAAGAGCATGTTTTCTTTTCATTTATTGACCATTCTTCCTTAGGTTTATAGTGCTAACACCATCAACATCTTTTGTTGGAATTTTAAAACATTCCTTAACAATATCCCATAAATCATAATCAATAGAAAGCAAGAAAAATCTCATTCTATTTTTCCAATAACTATAATTAGTATCATTAAAGAAACGAGACTTTGTAATAGATTGACTATCGGTAAAAGGGATAAAACCTAAAGTTGTCATAGCTAAAAAAACAATTAAGTTTATCAAGAAATAAATATTTCATAAAGAGCAACTCGCTCTGATACTAATTGTTGGATCGATATGGCAACCCTAGATGGGAGTGAATAGAGTTTAATTAAACTTTTTTTCTAAACTAACCCAATTAAACTAATAATACACTTTTTATAAATAATAAGAAAAATTCAATTATGCAATAAATAAGATGACAAAAATGTGATAATTTAATTCTATCAAATTTTAGCAAATAAATAAGAACAAACTAAAACATACAATAAATTGCTTAAATTAATTGCCAAAAATAAAAAGGAAAGAGTTAGAGAAAAAGACACCGTAATTTTTATAGTGGTTCGATCAAACTCGACCTACTCCACTCCCCAAGTGCCTCTTGGAATTTGAATAAAATCTTTCCGACTCTTTCATGGATTACAGCCCAACCGTTACACCACCGCTCCTTTTACGGGTTCAAAGGCAAACTCGATCCTTTCCACGGTTTAGGATCAAACCGTTACAAAGGTTTGGAATTTTTGAAAGAACATATATACAACTCTCACTATAGTGGATTTACAAGTTTAAGCACTCAACAAATTTATCCTCACAATACAATACCACTCTTTCAAGAATAAGATGAAAAAAAAAATTGGGAACTTAGAGAGAGCAACAACGGAACTTTTGAGTTTTGGAAGATTAATATGTAAAATTTGTTGGTTTAAAATTTGGAGAGGAGAGAGTGGTTTATATAGAGATGGAAATTTTTTAGAAACCACGATTAATTTGGACCTTGGATTTTGGAAAAGAAAAATCAATGGTGGAGATTTTAAACTAAATTAGTCGTTAGATACAAACAAAATATAATATTAAATTCCTTTTCTTTTTTAAAATTAATCCAAAAAATAAAAAAAACATACCATGTGAAAAAACTAGCCGTTAGACACAAAACAAATAAAATAATATTAAATTTATTTTCCTTTTAAATTTCTTTTTAATTTCAAATTTTTTTTATTTTAAATCAATCCAAAAATCAAAAGTCCATCATATGTTAATCTCTTAATGATCCATCATTCAACCAATATGCTACCACATGTCTACATGCAAATGGTTTGGTTATGCCACGTCATCCACCACGGTATTTTCTCTATAGACTTGTTCGTCTTCATTTGAGCTCCGATTTTAGTGATTCAAGAGGTGTTGGAATCGTTGTTCTGAGCTCTACGCTATGGACATATTAAAACACTAAGATTTTCAATAATTAAAAATTGAGTTTGTTATCATCAAAACATTGATTAATTAATTGATTGAAATTAATTAATTTGAGATTAAGGGCCAAAAAGCTAACAATATTAATGGTAGTAAGGGCATGGGATAAACAAGTGTCACATGATAAAATAAAAAAGAGCTGGAAGCCAGGGATAAATAAGTGTCAACGTAGCAAAGAGGTGTCAAGGGCCAGGGATAAACAAGCGTCATCACAGCAAAAATAAAACATTGGGAACCAGGAATAAACAAGCACTTCCACGACAAAAAGTGTCAAAGGCTAAGGATAAACAAGTGTCTCATGAAAAAATAAAAACGTCGAAGGCCAAGGACACAAGCACCATTGCAGCAAAAATAAAACGTTGGGGGCGAGCAATAAACAAGCACCTCCACAGAAAAAAAGTGTCAATGGCTAATGATAAACAAGCGTCTCATAACAAAATAAAAAGAGAGTTGCAGGCCAGGGATAAACAAACGTCATCGCAGCAAAAAGTGTTAGGGGTCAGGGAAAACAAGCACCCCTCATGACAAAGTAAACAAGAGTTGGAGGCTAGGGATAAATAAGCGTCATTGCAGCAAAAAGTGTCAAAGGCCAGGGATAAACAAGTGTTTCATGACAAAGTAAATAAGAGTTGGAGGTTAGGGATAAACAAGCACCATCACAACAAAAAGTTTCAAGGGCCAGGGATAAACACGCGCCACATGACAAAATAAAATGTACTGGAGACCAAGGATAAACAAGCACCATCGAAGCAAAAATAAAATGTTGGAGGTTAGGGATAAACAAGTACCTTTACAGGAAAAGGGTGTCAAGGGTTAGGGATAAACAAGTGTCACATGACAAAATAAACAAGAGTTTGAGGCTAGGGATAAACAAGTGCCATCACAGCAAAAAGATGTCAAGGGTCAGGGATAAAAAAATGAAATAAATGAGCTAGAGGTCAAGGATAAACAAGTGCTATTACAACGAAAAGGTGTCAAGGGCCAAAGATAAATAAGCGCCACATGACAAAATAAAAGAGTTTGAGGCTAGAGATAAACAAGTGTCGCTGCAACAAAAAGGTGTAAAGGGTCAAAGATAAACAAGCCCATATAACAAAATAAAAATGAGCTAGGGGTCAGGGATAAACAAGTGTCATCGTAACATAAAATATCTAGGACCAAGGATAAACAAGCACTTCTGATAAAGTAAACAAGAGTTGGAGGCCAGAGATAAACAAGCGTCATAGCAACAAAAAGTGTCGAGGGTTAGGGATAAACAATTACCTCATGATAAAGTAAACAAAAGTTGAAGGCTAGGGATAAACAAGTGTCATTACAGCAAAAAGTGCCAAGGCCAAGGGTAAACAAGCACCACATGACATAATAAAATGAGCTGGAGGCCAGGAATAAACAAGCACTACCACAACTAAAAATATAATGATAAATGTCATTCATGAATATATGTATACATGTATATGCTTGCTAAAATATGCTTATTTTAATGAGGTTTTTCTTTTAACACATCTCTAGATTCTTTTCAAAAGAAGAAAACAAGTTAAATCATATAAAATAGCTTATTTATTTTTCCATAAAATCTGACAATTAGGTACCACAAATTTGAGCTGTAATCTGACTTCTATCTTGCCTTGAAAATCTCTTTAGAATGATTATTTACCAAATAAAACACCATATTTAATCTTTAGACGGATAGTAAAAACGTGGATTTGTAAAAGACAAAGTGATCTTGTGACTTAGACCCTTATCAACTTAAAAGGCTAAAGTCCTTAAATCTTCAAAGACTTATACATACATACATACATACACACACACACACACACACACACACTATATATATATATATAATATATTATATATATATTATATATATATATATATATATAATATATATATAATATATATATATATATTATATATATATTATATATTTATTATTTATTTATTTATAATCTCCTACATAATCGTCCTTGATAGTCTTTAATAAAATGGGAGGATCCTCTTCGAACCTGGTTCTTTTTTGCGAACATTCCATGGCTTGCAATGTAATCCTACTCAAGCAGATGACATATAACTTCGATACAGAAAGTTGGTTTCATCCTATATATTAAATAAGGAGAGACTACCCTAGATGTCTTTAATAAAATGGGATGACTCTTTTAAAAGTTATTCTTTTTTGCGAGTAAAGATGACGAATATCAGATATCCTGCATTGTAATTCGTGTCTTCAAATATAGTTATGCTTAGACGGATGATACTGAATCTTCAATGGGAAAAACTAGCTTCACCCTACACATAATAAATGAAGGGAGATTGTCTCGATTAATGTGTAAACAAATGATAGCATATCAAGACCATCAATTTTCTTAATAACCCTGATATTTTGTGGGATGCTTCCACTTCATCAACTCAAATTTCAATAGGGAGTAGCTAATGCTACAAATTTTGTACCCAATCCATGTATAACCTAATGTATCTTTATACTCACAAAGTGGAGGTATGATGGCTGAATAAACATACTTTTTTTTTTATCAAATGCATGCTCATACTACTTTCAATGGCTCTGGCCTGATAATTTTCCAATCATCTTATTGTGGTTTTGAGGTTGTTTGGGCACAAAATATTTTAATTACATTCCTTGATCAAGATTAAGATATGGAATTTTATATCCAACCTTGATGTTGATTTCGCTTATAATTTCTTGATTAATCACATATGTTTTTTCATGACAGACCAATAGGGAGGATAAATATAACAAAAAATATACTTGAAAAATGAAAGCCAACAATCCATTTAATTGTGAAAAATATGACATGTACAACTATCAAGATATCATCCAATTCAACAAAAGAAGTGTCCTTGTTACAAAGACTTTGCCACGACAATTACTCTTGTATTTCTCAAGCGATCTTTGAAAACTCTTTAACCTCCCACTTATGAAGCTCAGATATTCGCGAGCATGGGTAATCCAATTCATCAGATGGAGTTGCACTTCTCTAGATGATAGTGACCAAGGTGTTCTGTTGCCCTTTCTTTGTCGATCGTTAAACTAGTGGATCTAGTTGACCTTTTTCTCTTCGTTAAGGATTTTGAATGCAATTCACTTGTTTAAATGATGGTAGTGGCGCATGGCTAATCAATGCTTTACTCCAAGCTAATCTCATGCGTTTCATCATCTTCCTCTTCTTGTAGAACTATACTTTTGATGGTGCTAGCTTCTACATTTGCATCATCTGTATTCCTTTCATTTTTAACCCCATTCTCTATTCTTTCTCCAATTGTTTTAATGTAAAAGAAGTTTATTGAGGCACTTTCGATCAATTTGTCGTAGTATGGAGTGCTTATAAACATTGTTGAAATTTCTTTATCAGTCAATGGAGGTTGCACCTAAGCGGTCATTTTTCTCCATCTTTGAGCATATTCTTTGAAATTCTCTACTGTTTCCTTTTCCGTACGTTAGAGATCTAAACGATCTAGAGCTGAATCAATATTGTGCTTATAATATTTCAAAAACATATTTGACAAGTCCTCCCACTTATGAATATGAAAGCTACTCAACTGCAAATACCAAGAAGTAGCTGAGCCAATCAAGCTATCTTGAAAGCAGTGAATCAATAGTTTGTCGTCGTAGGCGTGGGCCAACATTTTTCGGCAATACATGACGAGATGGGTTTTTGGGCAAGTTGTCCCATTCTACTTTTCAAATTCTAGGATTTTGAACTTGGGTGGAATCGATTCGTTATTGACTCGAGAGTCAAAGATGAGTTAGAAGTTAGAAGGTGAACCTGAGACTTTCTTGCCAGTCCTCTGGTAAGCATACCTACAAACAAGGTCTCACGATGAGCCTTCCGCATTAATGATGTCTATGATTAGACATAGTTATGTCGCCTCAATACCTTCATAAATATTGGTGTTACATGATCTTTCTTCTAGAAAGTCCAATCCTCCCCTTATTATCTACATCTGCATAAATCTTCTTGTTGTAGCCATTTACATTTATGGTGGATTCTAAGTTGCTCAAATGGTTCATTTATTGTAGAGATTGACTAGGATCTTATGTAATGTAGGTCTTCAATCCTACCAATGATGGATCTGGTAGCTTCTCTGGAGTAAACCACGTAGATAAGGAGAGATTTTATTTGAAGCGTGGTTATGTTCCACCTCTGCTTGTTTGGATGCTCTTACTACTACCTTCTCATCCCTTGAAGTGAGCAATTCTAAAACCTTTATCATTTATCCTTTTAACTCTTCGACTTCCTTTCTGATTGCTTGTACTTGGCTAGTGAGGTCCTCCATTATCCCAACTTTCCTTCCAGTCCAATAATAATAGTGGGGTGGAGATCTTTTGAGCTACTTTGTAAAAACTTTGACTCTTTTAATCCATTTAAAGAAAGAGAATGGTTTAATTAGTCAAAGTTCATTAATTATTAGTATGAATTGTATGTATGATTTCATTGATAATGTAAGCATTTATAAAAGCCTAATGTGAACAATATTCGTTAATATTTTAAGAAGAAATAGCTAAATGGAATAGCTAATGAGGTTTTAAAGAAAATAAAATGCTAGTTAAAAAATGATACAACAATCAAATATGGTTTATAAACCTAGGATTATATGCATGATGATGAAATGACTCTCAGTGTAAATAAAAGGATATGATGATGAAAATTAATATAAAACATCACAGAAATCTTTCAAATAAAGTAAAGCTAATTCTAAGGCCTTAAATGATAATGATCCCCAAATTGGTCAAAAAGTCATAGATAAAAAAATTAAGTTGATTGAGAACTTGTTTGTGTGCCTGATGGAAGCATAAGCTTCTCGAAGGTCGACACTACTCCATCCTCAATTCCAAACCTATTGGGTAAAGCTTAGGTAGGAAGCTTATGACAATGGGTAAAGTAAAGTAATAACGCAATAAAAATCAATATAATGGCTTCAAGCAAAGTGAGGTCAGCTCTAAGATCCTATGAAAAATGCTCTCAAATTGATCAAAAGGTAGTACATGACTCAATGACCAACCTGAGTGAGGACTTTTCATGTGCCTGCACAGAAACATAAGCTCTTCGAAGGTCAACACTACTTCGTCCTTGATTATAGTCCTATTATATAAATCCCATATATGAGGCTTATGTTAGTGTGTGCAATAATAAAATTTACAATAAATTATGATGCTCAATGTTTGTCTTCATGGCTTTGGTCGGACATCAATTATGATGCTCAATGTTATAACCTGTTAAAGGATGTTTTGGTTTCCGTATAAAAAAAGTGTTTAACAAACTAACAACATGTTCCTAATAAAAATGGGGAACAAAACTTGTATTCTTTAATGGCTATCGTAGTGAAAGTTTATTAAAAAGTAAGAATTGCAATAACATACTAAAGTTTAACGTAAAAATCGAAACAACTATCAAAATTTAAAATCCACTCGATCAAATAAAAAGATTTTAAAAAGTGAAAAATAACTTTTAAAGAACTTAAAAACAAACCTTTACGGAGGAAAAAATGGGCTAAAGAATATAACTTTACTTTTTTTTTTTTTTTTTTAATGTTTAGAAAAAAAAGTCAATGGTAGTGATAACACTTTTAAGGATAATAATTAAGTGTATAGCAGTATTTTAAAAGAATTGTAAATATAATAAAATTTATTAATGATAGACTATATCGCCGATAAACTCTACTAACAATAGACTACATTGTTAGGAGTCTACCAACATAGAACCATAGAGTTGTTACTAGCAATAAACTATATCACCGATAGATTTTTATAAGCGATATAATCTATCATTGATAAACTTTGAGAGTTGATCAAAATTTTGCTATATTCGCAAATTTTGTTATATCTATTAATACTTTGGATTTGATTATTATATTTACAACTGTCTCATCCAACAACACACATGCACAAGTGGAATGGAGAGAATAAGGGAGAGGACAAGGAATATAGTCTCATCCACATTCTTCCAATGGAGAACAAATCTTTCTTACTCCCTCCCTCATTCCTTGAGTTTTTTTAAAAAAATTCACTTCATTTCAAGTGGGTCTCTATGGGACTCTAAACTTTAAAAAATGTTTAATATATTTTTAAAACTTTCAATTTTATATAAATAAGTTGATTTTTTTCACTTCGTTCGAAGTGGGTCTCTATGAGACATTGAACTTTAAAAAGTGTTAAATAGATTTAAAACTTTCAATTTTATGTCTAATAAATTTTCAAACTTTAAAAAGTATCTAATAGATTCTTAAATTTTCATCTTCATGTTTAATAGATTTCTAAAATCTTGAATTTAGTGTTTAATAATTCAATGACTTTTCAATGTAAATATATATTTTTAAATTCACGTATCTATTCAAGATAAAATTAAAATTGTATAGTTTTATCAAATATAAAATCTAGGCCATCATTTGGTAACCATTTCATTTATTATTCTTGATTTTTAAAAACTAAATTGATTTCCTCATTTGCATCTTTCTTAAGTAATATGTTTGACTTTTTAACCAAATTCCAAATTCCAAAAACAAGTTTTTAATTTTTTTTTTTTTTCAAAAATTGGCTTTGTTTGTTAAATTATTGGTAAAAGTAAATAACAAATGAATAAATTTGGAAGTGAAAATAATGTCTATAAACTTGATTTTAAAAAACGAAAAATAAAAAACCAAATGATTAAGGTCTTAATTTTAAATCTATAAGTTAGAGACCATTTGTACTTTTAAAACCATAGAATAAAAACTTAGACGACGTTTGGGACAAAGAGTTAGTCATTATGCTAGGTTTATAACAATTTGTGTTTGTGGTGTAGATTATTTTAGTTTGGGTTAAAACAGTATGTGTTTGAGGTATAAACTATTTTAGTTTGAAAATGAAAACTGTAGCAAATAATAAAAATAATGATGAATGTAAAATAGAAAAAACGATAACAAATGAGAAATTTAAAATAATATTTATTGTAGCCAGAGATGAGATAATTATTATAATCTTATATATTTCTTGGCACGTTCATCGACAAAAATTAAATAAAAAAAATACCCAGGGTCCGAATTTTTGGAGAATCTAAGTATTTAAAAAAAAAAAGGAAGCCACGTGGCAAAAGGTAAGTAAGTGGTTCAGAGTAAAAGCGTACACCGCATCGCACCGTATCCGGCCACCTCCTTCTATTTCTCAGACGTCAGACCCTTTTTAATCTCTCTCTATCTCCATTTCATTACACGAAATATAGGAAAAGCGAGAAAGCAAAAACAAAAGTTTCTTTCGGCATCTTTCGCTCTCCAATTTCTTAAGAAAAAGCGGATTTCCAAATCAACGCCGAAGAATTCTACTCTTTCAGGTAACAATCTCCTTGTTTGATCCATTTTTGTTGTGTTTTTCAGTTGAATTTCCTTTTGGTTTTTTATTTTTGTTATCGTCTCTGTGAAGCTGGTTTTTGTAGTATGAATTTGTTTGTACTGTATTTTGTTGTTTTGTTATGGTTTTTCCTTTGGATAGATAGTAACTGAGCGGTTGCACATTGTTTAGAATCGCGCTATGGCTCTCGCGTCACACACTGGTTCGGCTCACCGGATTGGTGCTGAGACAGTACGATGCAGAGGAGGAAGTATGGCTTTCAATTTCCCGACTCATATGGAGTCGTTGAAGATGAAGGAGAATCCTATTGGTTCATCTTCTCTATCGTGTAGCTCTGCTAATATCACGCATGGTTTGCATATAGACAGCGTGAGGATGGCGTCGAAGCGAGGAGGCAGGGTGATTGTTGCTGCCAGTCCTCCAACCGAGGACGCTACAGTAGCTACTGAACCGTTGACAAAGGAGGATCTCGTGGCTTATTTAGCTTCTGGATGCAAGCCTAAGGAAAAGTGGAGGTTAATATTTCATATGCCTTCCTGTACTTAAATCAGAAAGCCATCTTTTGAGTGGCTAGCCTAACTGAATAGATTCGATTTCGTGTAACATTGTTTTCCTCACCGTTGTTTGCTTGTTTTATGAATCATATGTTTATTTGACTATAAACTTTTCAGGTCTAATTTTCCGAAGGTTTGAGTTATAGTTAGATACATAATCCGATTCATATATTGTTACTGTCTTTCGATGAATGGCATGTTCCCTAATCCTTAGTCCATTTAAATGTACTTTTAAGCCCATTAGTGAGATATTATTATCCCTCGGCCTCTATCAGGTTCCTGCATATAACTTCTTAATGCCAGTCACTGTATTCGGGATGCATGGGTTTTTTTGGGCTGTTTCTTTACCTGTTCTGCTATTTGGAAACCTTATCATGTTGGCATACACTTTTTGATTATTTAATCCTGAGTATCCTGCAGAATTGGTACAGAGCATGAGAAGTTTGGTTTTGAGATTGGAACTTTACGTCCCATGAAGTATGACCAAATAGCTGGATTGCTAAATGGGATTGCAGAGAGGTTTGACTGGGAAAAAATAATGGAGGGTGACAACATTATCGGGCTCCAGCAGGTAAACCACGACCCCTGCCTGTAAACAAGGGGGAAATAGAAACTTAGTTTATATGCAACTCATGAACTTGTTTAATACATCAAGAATTTTTTTCCTTCGTAAATGCTCTATTGATGTCATAATAGAAGAATATTCTCATTTTGTTCCTTTGAATTCATTTGAATAACCTGAGATTACTATGGACTAGGGAAAGCAAAGTATTTCCCTGGAGCCTGGTGGTCAATTTGAACTTAGTGGTGCCCCTCTTGAAACTTTGCATCAAACCTGTGCTGAAGTTAATTCACACCTTTACCAGGTTTGTCCTTTCTGTATGTTGGTCCTGCCTGAGGTGCAGGCATTTTTTGTTTATTCTTGATGCCTCTCAACGTTTTATTTTTTCAGAAGTTCCAAGCATTCATCTATTAATTATTTACTTGATGCCAAAGGACTATAGAGAGTTGATACTGATTCGAATATCTATATGAGGTGTGTATTAGCATTTTAATTGTCGATTTTCTTACTATAGTTGTTTTCTTTAGGTCAAAGCTGTTGCTGAAGAAATGGACATTGGATTTTTAGGAATTGGATTCCAGCCTAAATGGAGACGGGAAGACATACCTATAATGCCCAAGGTATAACTACAAACTAAATATAGTTTCTAAATGAAAAAATATCCTGTTCAATCTTTTGGTGGCAGGGGGAGGGATGGGGGAAAGAGAGAGAGAGAGAGAGAGAGAGAGAGAGAGAGAGAGAGAGAGAGAGAGAGAAGAAGAGAGAATAAATAGAGTAACAATATGTCATTGCCATTGGATTATTATATTTGGCATTTGACTTGGTTCCTTACATGCCTATTTCACTAACTTTCTCTCTATGTTTTGCTTTCCTCACATATTTTACATTAATAGTTATTTGGTCTTAGGGACGATATGAGATTATGAGGAATTACATGCCCAAAGTTGGTTCGCTTGGACTGGATATGATGTTTAGGACATGCACTGTGCAGGTGAGAGATAAAGATAAATGCTTTAGGAATTTGGTTTCATTCAAATATATCTCCTCTAAATTAGGTCAACAAGGCTACAATTTCTAAATTAGATAAATTATTCAAGCATCTTTCTATGATGATTTTTTTAGGTTAATCTAGATTTTGATTCAGAAGCTGACATGATCAAAAAGTTCCGAGCGGGTCTTGCTTTACAACCTGTGAGAAATTTTGTTTTTGCATTTTTTTCCTCTAAAAGTTGTGTCCACTGTGTCTAACTACGTGGATAAGTGATCAGATAGCAACTGCTCTGTTTGCCAATTCACCATTTACTGAAGGAAAGCCAAATGGTTATTTGAGCATGAGAAGGTTCTCCCATTACCCATGGTCTTGTTTCTTTCACAGACCCTCTCCCTTTTTCTCCCTTTTTCTCCCTTTTGTAATGATTTGGTTTTCTGCATTTGAACAGCCAGATCTGGACTGATACTGATAATGACCGCACTGGGATGCTTCCATTTGTTTTTGATGACTCATTTGGGTAATCTGCCACTTTTAGAACTGAGTGTTTTCACACAAGTGCTCTCTTTTAAAATCTTTCCTCGGCTTTCGTTTTCCTTACTATATGTTGATGATTATTCAGTGTTTTCTTTTTTAAACTTCCAACTATATGTTGATGATTATTCAGTGTTTTCTTTTTTAAACTTCCATGACTTAGGCGAGTTATTCTTGTCAACTATATGCTGAGATGCGGAAGTTATCCTAGACACTCACATATATTAAAAGAGATAGTATGATTATTTTTGAGGTGGAAAGTGGAGACTCGTATATTTGGAAAAACCAATCGGCAGTTTGTAGCATGTGTCATGATTGTTCGATGAAGCTTATTCTTCCTATCTCAAAAAAAAAAAAAAGGATAATTAAAAAGGGAAAATTACTTTTTTGGTCCCTAAGTTTTGCATCTAGTTTCCATTTGCTTGATATTTGGTTTCAAAATGTCACACTTTTATTCCTAAATTTTGAGTTTAATTTCTATCTAGACGTTAGGTTTAATATTACATTTTTACTGTTGCATTTTAGGTTTTGTTTCAATTTGATTCTTAGAGCTTCAAGATTTACACTCTTAACCTCGATTTTCCACTAAATTAGGTTTCAAAATGTTTCAATTTGTTTCAATTTGATTTCAATATTTTACACTTTTACTCTAAAGTTCGGTCCATGATGTTAATGTCTATTAAGTAATTTAGAAGAATTGATTTAGTTGTGATTAAATTAGTTTCCATAAATTTTCCATCACTATTGAAATTAATTTTAAAAAAATATCATCATAATTATTTAAAATTAGTGTACTAAAAGTTACCGTAAAATACCAAAGTTAGTAGCAGTTAAAACTTTAGAGTAAAAGTGTAAAATATTGAAACCTAAGGACCAAATGATAACTTAACTCAAAACTCAAGCCTCAAGACTAGAAATAAACATTCTCAAACTGAGGGCTCAATAGAAATTAAACCTGTAATCTTCATTGGCCTCGAGTGATAGGGTATAATCTTCTCTCCTCTCATGTGTTTTTTGCTACTTAAGGAAAGTTTAATGCTTCTTTTCCTTGAAAAAGAAAAACGACAGATAGGAAAAACTCTGCTCCCCCACTTTGAGCTTCCACTTGCTCGTCTGTAGAAAATAACTTCAGCTTTTTACTATGGTTTCAATGATACTTTTTATGGATTGTGTTTCTATTTTTTTATTTTTTGTCCGTTACTTTGCAGCCCCTTGGTGCTCTACTCGTAACAACTTCTTCTAATCTTTCATTTTCAGTTTTCTTTTTTGGGGTTGTGGTTATTCAAACTTGATATTGTCAAAATGCAGATTTGAGAAGTATGTTGATTACGCTCTTGACGTTCCAATGTATTTCATATATCGGAAAAAGAAGTATATTGACTGTTCTGGAATGTCCTTCAGGGTATGCATACCCTTCATAGTCGTTTAAGCAGAGCTTTCTGTCTGTCTCTTCCTTTCTATTCATCTTAATCTGTATTTTTTTGGTATTACTTATCAAGGCATTGTTGGAATGTCTTTCTGCAGGATTTTATGGCAGGAAAGCTCCCTCCAGTTCCTGGAGAACTTCCTACCCTTACTGATTGGGAAAATCATTTGACTACAATATTTCCGGAGGTATCATGTGATCAATTTACTCCAACAGTATGCTTGTTATGACCTGATTCTATGATCTATTTTCCCCTCATTGCTCAGGTCAGACTGAAGAGATATTTGGAGATGAGGGGTAGTGATGGAGGACCTTGGAGGAGATTATGTGCTCTGCCAGCATTTTGGGTAATTTTCACGATATAATCAGGCTGTGTAGACTTCTTATTAGACATGGATATGATGTGTATCCTTTAATAGATGCTTTTAAATTTGGGGTTGTTCTTTTGTCTGGGGGTAGTTCCTTATTTCAACTTCTTTTAATGTTCTTCTTGAACTTATCCTCTTTCCATTAACGTTTATTACATGATTTGTAACTATTCTATGTATAAAACCAAATGTTTAGAGTACTGCTAATGTTATCTCTATTCTCTTCAAACGTCAGGTTGGTTTGTTATATGACGAAGTTTCCCTGCAAAATATTTTAGACATAACAGCTGACTGGACACAGGAAGAAAGACAGATGTTGAGGAATAAGGTAATAGGACCTTAGGGCGAATAACTTTCTATTTGATATCTGATTGCAACTTGTGAGAAGCAGGGCAGCCTCTGGCTCTTTTATTCTGATTTTTGGAAAATGGTTGAGCCCATTGGATGTCTATCAAGGAAATGGATGGTTTCCCATAGAGTAGTTTGTCAAACATTGGCAAATTCTCTCTTTCCCTCTTAAAAATTGTTACAAAATTGCATGTGTGTATTTGTGTTTGTTTATGCTTTTATATAGTCTTCAGTGTGTCTTTGTGTGTGTGTTTCGAGTTGCGAACCTAGTGTGTTCAACAACAGGACAGGACCAAACGTATTATGGGGCGTCCTTATATAGGGCCACCTATTGTGGACTTATGGTTCCTGTCTAACTGATGCAAGCTTGTAAGAGGTTATTCTTTGCCCTTTCCATGACACCCACAGCCGAGCTGATGATATCTGAAGTCCATGAATGTTTTTCCTGTATTTTGTAGACCATGTTAGCAATCTGGATTAATCTCTAGGCAAGGAGTATACTTAGTTACCTACGATTTGAACTAGGTTATGAAATTGAGACGTGTTGCAATAAATGGTACATGCCAAAATTATGCTGTCTTTTTATATTAGGTTCCAATAACTGGTCTAAATACGCCATTTCGTGATGGGTTGCTGAAGCACGTTGCTCAAGATATTGTTAAGTTAGCAAAGGTATATCTGGCAAAAATTATTTTCTTCTACTGTGAATGCTGGTCTTATAATTATTATTGGTACTACTAATGTTAAGCCTGAAACAAAATTTCCACACTTTAGGATGGCTTAGAGAGAAGAGGTTTCAAGGAGTCTGGCTTCTTGAACGAGGTGACTGAAGTAGCTAGAACAGGTGAGATGTTAATTTTTATTAGTATATATTCAATGCTTTAAGAAACCAGAGTTCTTTCTTTAATATCCTTACTTAAACTACAATGCTAGTTGTCTTGATGGTAAGCATTTGAAATGTTTGGCAATGTCCTCCGAGATCCTAGAGTCAATCCCCAAAATTGAGTGATTTTGAAATAGTTGAAATCAATTTTTTATTTTTAAAAAACGCTCAGAGACATGCATAATCATTCAAAATCAGTTTTGATGATACGAAAATTGCATTTAAATGTGAAAAATAAAACACTAAATTGATTTTGTATGATTAAAGACGAGTTTCAGAGTAATTTTGAATGTGGCAAAAGTGATTTTAATAATTTCAAAATCAATCCCAAACTGCCAAACATGCACTTAAAACCATTGTTGTCTTCTAAAGCGTACTCTTGGCCTAAGAAGCACAAACACTTTAGTTTGTCCTGTGTGTCTGTGTCAGACACTTGTTAATGCAACAAATATGTTAGATATGCATAGAACATTTGTTAAATAGACTAAAAAGACACATATGATGACAATTATAATAAATTTTAAGTGTGAAATACATCAAACTAATTTTTTAAGCATATAAATGCATCGATCCATTTACTTCAAATTTTCTTCAAGTATAAAAATGATATATATCTTTTAAAATGTATATTTTAATAACCGTGTTCTTGCTGTATCTGTGTCTTAGATTTTTAAAAAATGACATGGTGTCGTGTTCGTATTGTGTCGTATCGATGTCTGTGTGTCTTGGCAAGGTTGAACCCCTTTGAGGATTAGTGGAGGTCGGCCTAAGCTATTTAAGGAGTGGTCCCAATTAGTTAAAAAAACAACCAAATTACTCATTTTGAACGTGATGCTTGGTCAAATAAGTCCAGTCCAAGCCAATTGTCCCCTATATGACTATTATTATAATTTATCAAATTCCTTGTTTTGCTTACATATTTAGAGCCCTAAAATTGCCCCCTCTATGGATTTAATCTGTATTACAGGTGTGACACCAGCTGAAAAGCTGTTGGAATTGTATAATGGGAAATGGAGACAAAATGTCGATCCAGTTTTCGAGGAGCTTTTATATTGAGCTGCGTCTCTTGTACTATAACATTGTAATGGACCACTTTAGGCTGTCCTGTTAATGTATAAGGCTCCCCTAGTTTTCTTGCGCATCTCAGTTTTAATAATTCTCATTCCTCTTTGAATTATTGAAATTGATACACGAACAATAACGTCGTGTCCTTTTGGGAAACCGAAAGTTCTCCCTAGCTTTGGTGGTATTCATAAAGCTGTTGTAATTCTATGATGTCCTTCTGAATGTGGTACATTGTAACCCACATACCAAAAAAAAAAAAGAAAAAAAAAAGAGAAAACTAGAGGATGTTCATTGTAGAGAAGCATCAGAGCTTATTGAGCCATTTTTCTGTCATGTCATTGACAGTAAGCAATAAACCTTGTGTTCATCCATTGGCCTTGTAAGAAGAAAAAACATTCCCAACTTAGTGTTGTTTTGAATTGACTTTTGTAAATGAAAAAAAAAGTGTTTCAACCATTATAAAGTCAATTCACTGAGTTTTAGTTGATGGATACTCTGTTTTAGGTGAAAATTAAAACAAATGGACAAATATAGGTGTGGATTTGTCTGGATTCCTTCATGTTTTTGGTAGATCTGGACATTTTATAGTTGGATCTTCTAATTAGCTGGCGCTGACCTTGAGTTATTTTAGTTTTCGGTATTGCTATTAGTAATTTATTTGTTCAATATTTTATTATTTAGGTTAAATTTCAATCTACATTGGTACTTTTTAAATGTCTTCGTCATTGTATTTTCATTATCTCATCTCATTTCAGTTTTTGTATTATGTACCATTTATCACGTATAAATTTATTTCCATGCTAGCTGTAATTTTGAATTTGGTCTTATTATTATTATTATTATTTTTTTTTTTTTGTCAAAGTTTAACTCAATAATAATTATCTATCTTGACTTTCTTCCATAGAGATTGGAGATTAGATCTTTTACCTTGGAGTTGTTGTCTCCTATTATAATTTAGTTAGATAACTTAAAGGTTCAGTTGGTCTTTTATGAATAAAATTGTTGAAAATATTTACAAAAATATGAGTGTATTTATGATAGATCGTGATTGATTATTATTTGTTTCTATCATGATTAGACACAAATATTAGTCTATCGTGATTTATCGTAGATATGATAGTAAAATTTTGTTATATTTGTAAATATTTTGGTTCAAACATATATAGGTGATAGTTAAGTTTTTTTTTTTTTTTTTGGNGGGTATGTACTAAACACGAGTGAATTAAAAAATCAGAATGCAAGTATTAATAGTAAATATATCAAGTAATATTATAGTTGGATCTTTTGAAAGTTAGTCATTTTCCAGATGGGAAATAAAAATTTGGTAACTTAGGCTGAGATTTTAAAACGTAAGGAAACAAGGCATGGTTTGACAATGATCTCTTCACCAAAACTTCAGAGATTGGATTTATTCCTACCATTTCCCTGCTCTTTATTTTTCGGACTGCAAAATTTTAAAGTACAAATAATGAGTTTTTGAATTTTAAAATGTTCGAGTAGGTCTATAAACTTTAGATTTTGTGTCTAATAAATTTTTAAACTTTCAAAATGGTTATTTTGTATCCAAAAAGTTTTTGAACTTTTAATTTTAATTTTATATCCAATCGGTTTTGGTGTTTCTTAACATTCATTGATTCATTGGACAAGAAAATGAAAATTCAATGATCAAACACAATTCAAATTCATGTATATTAGCTTTATCAATTTTAAGAAAATGTGAAATATCAAAGTTTAGGGGTCATTTTTAATAGAGATTTATGAGAGAAAAAAAAATCTTTAAATGACCAAATTTGAAGTTGGATTTTAATTTTTTTTTAATTTCAAATTTTGAAAATGCTACTAAAAAATAGATAACAAAATAAAGAAATAAATTTAATTTTTGAAAGGGGAATCTACTTTTTGGTTTGGATTTTAAAATATTACACTCATCCTTTAGTCGCTAGACTTTTAAATATTACAACTTTACTATTGAGATTTGAGTTATATTTTAATTTCATCCCTAAGCTTTAAGATATACACTTTTAACTTCAATTTTTTACTAAATACTTGCTTTTTATTAATATTTATTAAATAATTTAAAGAAGCTATAATTGACTAGGTTTTACTATTTTCCATTGGTATTAGATTTCAAAAAAAAAAAAAAAAAAAAAATTAATTAGTAGAAATTAGCGTGAATGACTTAAAGTAAGTATTTGATGAAAAATTGAATTTTAAAGTGTAAACCTTGAAATTTAGGGATCAAACTGAAACAAAATTCAAATCTCATGAGTAAAATTGTAATATGTTGGAGCTTATGACTAAAATGAAACCAAACTCATAACTTTAAGAACTAAATTGTATAATATTTTGAAACCTAAGGACCAATTGGAAATTGAACCCAAAATCTTTGGCCAAAGAAGTATTTCTTTTTTCGTTTTAAGAATAGAAAATAAAAAATCTAATACACATCCAGAAATAAATTTTGCTTCAAATAAAATCAAATTTGAAATAGTTATCATTTGGATTTTATTAGCCAAACAAAGGGTATAGATTTTTTTTTTCCACCCATGCTCTTCCATCACTTGTTGCTTGCATAATGGTAATTTGCTTTTTCTTTTAAAAAAAAAATAAAACTAAGAAAGAAAAGTCCAAAATATCACTACACTATAATATAATGTCTTCTAACATTGGATTCCAATTCATAGCAAATAGCTACCTTCCATTTCTTGTGGGACATCATTACACAAAAATCCCACAAAATCCTTATTTACAAAGCTGCACACATGATGACAGAGCACTTCCATCCATTGTTTCAATAATTGAATTACTCAATCACTTCTATTCTCATAAGCCATTTGCAAGAAAATAACCCTTCAATTTTAGAAGACTAAATCTCATTATTTTCCATTCCCAACCTCCATATCATCTCCCTTCATAATTAATGCACCAACTTGTTTATGTCAATTGATTGAATAAACTAATAAATTAATTTTCAAGTGATTGTTTGATATAATAGTAGAGTAAGACAAAATTAAGGATGTCTTCTCTTTAAGCTAATTTTAGGGAGAAATTAAATACGTGCTCCATTTTCTATGGTTAGGACTTTTTTTTTTTTGCATTATAAGAATAATTAATATCTTTTACTGAAATCGTATCTGATTAATAATTGTATCAATTTAACTCTGATACCTACTTTCAAAATAGCTTAAAAATACCATTTGAAACATATTATTTTAGTTAAACTTATAAATTATTTTGAGTTAATCAATTTAGAATCTTTATTAAGATTACATTTAAAAATCGTCAAAGTACTCAATTTGTACATGTGTATATACTTCTTCAAATGCTGAATTAATAAAATGGACATTTAGATGGATGCATGGACAATTTTCATAGAAAATTTTAATTCAAAGCCTAAATTGATTAGCTTATGAAAATTTAGAATTTAATTGATAAAATTATAAATCTCATATTATATTTATCTAAATATAATGTAATATAGGATTATTAGAAGAATTGTGTGAAATAAGTCAATTTATCACTGACATTCATGAAAGTTAAATTTTAAAATGACACCATCAGTAGTTTATGGTTTAAAAACTTAGAGGTCAAAGTTTAGATGGTAAAATGATATTTCTTTTGTTTAATTTTTAATAATATATAATATATAATTAAGAGAAGATTACAATTTGGACATTATAATTGAATAGTTGAAGATAGAGAAAGACAATGGTGAGGTTAAGATGCATTTTCCAATAAGTATAGAGAAACTAATTGTGGGGCTCCACACATAGACTTTTTCCAATTTATAGTTAAAGTTATCAAACAAAATTGTAGTTTCAAAGTACCATCAGGGATAATTTTTTTCTTAAAAAAAAAAAAAGAGTGTTTCTCTAAATCTCACTTGTCATTTAACCAATGATATATGGTTTTTCCACACAATTATGACCATTAAGTTTGATCCTAGGAGGCAACCTCTAACCTTTGTTCCATTAAAATAAATAAAAAAATAAATAAATTACTGATCTGATCCCGATGGTGGTATGAAGAAAGTTAAAATTTAGTTTTTATGATTTACAATTAGAATTAAGGATTATGAGATTCTATCCAACTAAAAGGACTATTTGCGAGGTTTTATCAAACCGTAAAGACTAAATTCAAACTTTTCTTCCGGGATTAAAAAAAAAAAATTTTTTTTTTTGGTCTAAGGCTTTCTCCTGGCCACGAACCTATTGAATGATATAAGTTGTTTAGGGGTTGCAATAGTAGCCGAATAAAGTTGATCATAAAAGGTTGACGCAAGTCATGAAAACTTCCAAATTCATTTGTATTTCAATTGTTTTCTTAACCTTCTTTTATTAGCCATTTTAGTTTCAAAGAATCAGTTCATTATTGTTCTTCAGTTTTTGGGAGAAAATTATTAATGATTACAAGTGTGGGTGATGGATTAAGTCCAAATCTCCACCAAATTACACCAAATTAGGAACAAAAAAAACATCAATTTTAAGGTGCAAATCCATTTCTAATGGCTAAAATGTCAAGCATCCCACCAAACCAACAATCTCAAGACCCATTTTTACTCCACTAATCTAATGTCTAATAATAATCAACAAGGTTTTGCACATTCTTCTTCTTTTTAGTTAATAATCATTAAAGAACAAAGGTCATAAGTACCACAATGGATCAAAATTGAAAATATATAGCATTTATAATCAGGATGTAAAGACTATAATAAATTGCTGTAATTTTTACTAAAGCTCCCAAAACTTGTATATTTAAACATCTCAAGTTCTTACCAAGCTAGATAATATTAATAACTATGTCAACTCAAAACTTAAATGTATAGAACAGACCATGCAAAGACAATAAAATTGTTGTTCTAAACACACATTTAACTTAGCAATTTAATATATAGATATATTATATAATTTTTTTTAATTATTAAAAAAACAATAAACCTACTTAGAGCTTAGAGAACACTAGACACCAAGCAAAATATGGAATCTGTTTGATAGTCAATTTGAAAACATAAATATAAAAAAAAAATAATAAGTTCAATGAAAATAGAGTTATATTTTTCACGTCTTCATATATAATGAGAAATTTAGTCTTAGTTTAAACAATTGTTCAAAATGTATTTTATAATATATTTATAAATTATAAAACTAATTGTAACTATCCATTACATATGAGGATGAATATGCAGTTGTAAATTAATGAATTGAGTTCATGACATAATGTATTATTTTTATGAAAGTTTCTATCTTTTCTAATACAATTTTACATTAACTTTTCAAATTCAATGTTAAAATATAAAAAATAAAAATGTTTTTCTTTCAAAATTTGTACAATTTGGATCACAAAATCTAAAAACAATTTTTAAAAACACATCTACCAAATGCATCTTCGTTGAAATCAGTAAATTGAAAAAAACATAAAATATAATCTAGATGGTCTAGCAAACAAACTTGAAAATATCTTACGTAAACCCAATGATTTAGACAGGGAGGCATGAAGATAAGAGGATTGGATTAATTGGTCATTTAAGTTATGAATAAAGACACAAGAACTAGCACTCTCCTCTTCTTGTCACCTTCCTTGTCATCCAGCTCATACAACTCCAATTTGGAATTTGACAGGTCTCTCTTCACTCATACATTCCCACATGAAATTATTAATTGAATCTTCTTCCATGTCTTTGATCTTCAGTTTCACTATCCTTTTCCACAATTATTTCTTCAAGATAAAGAGTAGTAAACTCGTTCATTTCATCTCAAAAAGAAACTCCTTATATATCCCTCTCTTCCCATTCACCAGTGCAAACTCACAAAGCATCTGCCAGTTTCTTCTTGTTTTTCTGTCTTTTTCCATCTTCTGAAGCTTGATCAGAATACCAATTGGCCATTTCCTTTCAAAGATCATATTTCTTACAGATTTTGTTGGACTTTCACTCTGAAAAATGAGAGAAATCCTCCATATTCAAGCAGGACAATGTGGAAACCAAATTGGGGCTAAATTTTGGGAAGTTGTTTGTGATGAACATGGGATCGATCCCACCGGAAATTACACCGGAAGTAGTAACCTCCAACTCGAGAGAGTTAATGTTTACTACAACGAAGCGAGCGGTGGCCGATACGTTCCAAGGGCTGTTTTGGTTGACCTTGAACCAGGAACCATGGATAGCCTCAGGACAGGTCCTTATGGAAATATATTTAGGCCTGATAACTTTGTTTTTGGGCAAAATGGAGCTGGAAACAACTGGGCTAAGGGCCATTACACTGAAGGAGCTGAACTGGTTGATTCTGTTCTTGATGTGGTTCGCAAAGAAGCTGAGAATTGTGACTGTTTACAAGGTATGACTGACATTTTTCCTTCTTGTGCTTCATTTCTGTGGCCATTTGAATAGGAAGAAGTTAACAAATGCTCCTTAGAGAACGAAAGAACTTTGTCTGATTTGTTGAGATATTGTGAATGTGGATTGATTCTATAATCTAAAGCTGAAAAGTGGGTGGTGTTCTATTATAGAACATTAACTTAACAATATTTATAATGATGGTCAATTAAGAGAGACTTTTCTGAAATGATTTTTCATGCAAAATAAGTATTTTTAAGTACTTAGAAAGTTATTCCAAACAAACCCGTATATTTGTGAATAGAAGTGTTTAACACAAAGGTTTAACTCTAATCTTGGTTTGAATGGATGGTTGTGTGAAACAGGTTTTCAAGTTTGCCATTCACTTGGAGGAGGGACTGGATCTGGAATGGGAACCCTATTGATATCGAAGATCAGGGAAGAGTATCCTGACAGGATGATGTTAACTTTCTCTGTCTTCCCCTCACCTAAGGTCTCAGATACAGTGGTTGAGCCCTACAATGCCACTCTCTCTGTGCACCAGCTGGTTGAAAATGCTGATGAATGCATGGTCTTGGATAATGAAGCACTCTATGATATCTGCTTTAGGACCCTCAAGCTCACCAATCCAAGTTGTAAGTCTCTCTCAATATCACATTCTTGTCTAAGTTATACTGCTAGAAATTTCATCCTCTCACCACGGTGTGAGTTTTTAGCGTTAAGAATGTGTATAAGAGATTAAATATACTAGTTTATCAAACTTAAGCTTTAGAGTCTAAAGATGATAGTGTTGACCTAAAATTTTGTGTTTAATTGGCTCCAATGTCATTTTCTCCATAATAACTAGTAGGATCTCAAGGTAATTTTCGGACCGACAAGTAAGAGTATATTAAGAATATATGTAAAACTTAAAAGATAAAGTATATCTTCACTAGTTAGATCAAGTCTTTGGATTTATGGTTAACTTAATACTTAAAATGGATCGTTCAACTCTTTTGTATCTAGTGTGGTTACACACCAAGAGAACCAACTCTTAAATCAGCAAGTTGGTTTCGAGCTGTGGGAATTCTGGCAGAACATGTTGTGTGGCGTTCTAATTGAGATGTAATGGTTGTTTATTTGGACTTTTGTGTGTTTCAGTTGGTGATCTCAACCACTTGATTTCAACAACCATGAGTGGAGTAACATGCTGCCTTCGCTTCCCGGGCCAGCTCAACTCCGACCTCCGAAAGCTAGCTGTGAACCTCATCCCTTTCCCGCGCCTCCACTTCTTCATGGTTGGTTTTGCACCCTTGACTGCTCGTGGCTCACAGCAGTACCGTGCACTCACCATCCCCGAGCTCACCCAGCAAATGTGGGATGCCAAAAACATGATGTGTGCTGCTGATCCTCGCCATGGTCGATACCTAACTGCCTCAGCTTTGTTCCGTGGCAAGATGAGCACCAAGGAAGTCGACGAACAAATGATAAATGTACAGAACAAGAACTCATCCTATTTTGTTGAGTGGATTCCAAACAATGTTAAATCAAGTGTTTGTGACATCCCTCCAACTGGGTTGTCAATGTCTTCGACATTCATGGGAAACTCGACCTCAATACAAGAGATGTTTCGCCGAGTTTCTGAACAATTCACAGTCATGTTCAGGAGGAAGGCATTTTTGCATTGGTACACAGGGGAGGGAATGGATGAGATGGAGTTCACAGAGGCTGAGAGTAATATGAATGATTTGGTATCAGAGTACCAGCAGTATCAAGATGCTGTGGCAGAGGATGAGGAGGAGGAAGAGGACATGTTGGAGCGCTAATAGGAGACAAGGAAAACTGGAAGATGAGTCCTGCTGAGTCTCTGTTTGAGTTGCCAAGTATATGGGCTTTGGAGTGAATAAGTTCTTGTTTGATGAGATGGGTTTGGGTGTATTGATATTCTAAATTTGTTGTTGCATTAAATTATTGATATATGGAATGAGTTATGTAAGTATGATGAAAGGTTGAATGAAATGTTTGAGATTCCTTGCAGTAAAAGAGTTTCTGTTAACATATATTTGCCAGAACAATTTAATGATAATTTCTGATCATTTTCTCATTGTGTGGAGTAGACCTCTTTGGGAGGGGGAGCCTTCTTCCCCTGGCTCTAGGTTGTTCTTCCTTTTTGTTGAGCAATATATTTCCTTTCTTATAAAAAAAGGTTAAAAAAGAGAAAGGTTAGATAATATGATATTAAATTTGCATTCACCTATCAGATTAAGCTATTAGGTATATTGGTGATGTAAGATGGTATCTAAACAGGTGATCTAGAAAGGTCTTATGTTCAAACCCCTGCAATGTTGTTTTCTCCCCAACTAATATTGATTTCCACTAGTTGGGTCTTCTTCATATTTCAAGCCCACAAGTGAGAAGTGTTAGATGATATGGTATTAAATTTACCTTCACTGTTAAAAGGTGAAAATCATAAAAACAGGCAGGAAACTTGAAGTATTCAATTTTATTAGGAAAGAATAAGTAATATCATGTAATGTAACTGGTGTCACCCTCAATCCACTCAACAACGGTTTTTCTACATAAATTAAAAGCATTGAAAGTTAACAAAAGCATTCACCATTTCAACCTTGAATGCAATTTAAATAGTGAATTCTTTACAGATAAATCATGTTCTGAAAGCAACATAAATCAACCATATCTCAATATGCTAGTATTAAATAAAAGAAAAACAAAGGAACAAATGCAGGCAGACTACTGTATTTTGAAGAAAGGAAGTTACCAACACCCTCAGAAAACTCAGCAAACCAACCCATTCAGAAGCGATGTTAAAAACCTTCAACTTGACAATATGAATGAATCATGGTGCGGTAAAAGTACCTCCATTTCTTTCCATTCATACTCTAGATGTTGTCAATCTTTAGGCCACGTTTTGCGGTATGTACGAAACAGTGATCTGTTCTCGTCTTCAGAAGAACAGCAATTTCAATGAAGAGAATTTTGTCTTTCATTTTGCCAATTGTCAGGTTGTTGCACTCTTTTTACTTTCAAGGACGGAACCCTCCCGAAGCGCAATATGTGCCTCATTTTCCTTTCCAAGAGCAAAAAGTGCAGAAGCCTGTAGATAGGATGCAATGTGCCAAAGAGGAGATATTACTTGGGCTTGCACTGCATCATTAAGGGCTTCTTCTGGCATGTTGCTGATCAGATAGGACAAACTCCGACGTGCAAATACCGTTGGAGAAACCATGGTCCCAACCTCTATGAACTGTAATGAAGGGTGGAATGGTCAACACAATAGCAAGTGCTTCAAGATTTGCAGTAATATAATCAAAAAACTTTTTGAGACACTTTTTTCTTTTAAGGAAACAAAGCTTTTCATTGATAAAATGAAAAGAGACTAGCGCAAATTTCAATGGAACAAAATAAACAAAATGTAGCAATTACAACCATTACAACCAGATACAACCAATAAGAGCCCTCAAAAAGAAATAGAAGCCCTTTGTTGTCAACTAAACAGAGAGTTCAAAGATTAGATGATCAGCTAAGAGAGGGAGTGAATCTGCCCTTTGTTATTGAGACAAATTGTTATGAAATTGACAATCAAAGAAAGTAAGAAAGCAATAGTAAAGAAATCGACACAGAGATTTACGTGGTTCACTAACGGTGTATTAGCTAACTCTACGACTAAAGGAAGAAATCGATTTTATCAGATAAAAATATCATATAATACATATTATAGAGACGTTGATAGGATTAGTGGGTTTACATATGGTACCTCTCTAAACCTTATACCCAAAAACGTAAATTAATGCATAAATGAATAAAAAGCACCAATAATAGATTCAAGACATTCCAACACTAACAAAATAATTTCTTAAGAAAATGTGGCATGCAGTTATAAAAGGTCATCCCTACAGATTTTGTAAAGAGAACTTCCCTTTCACCATGATCTTTGTGCAAACAATATGCCACCAGCTTCATATTAAGGGTAAGAATAGCAAGTCCTATCACGATCTAACCTTGTGAAGTAGTGTAATTTTTACCAACGGAATGACCATTTTAAACAACTAAATATAACATGAGCAATCATGAAGATTTGGACCTGGGTATAGCATTCAATTGCAGCTCTGAACTCCTTCTGCCGGAAAGCAACGTCACCCTTTTTCTTTGAAGTCAACGTGTCCTGCATCTGGTTGGTCCACATCTGGAATGAAAGCTGCATACCACACAAAATCAACAGCAATTAACAGACAATATACTGAATGCTAAGCAAATTTCAGATTGGATCACTCAGAAAATCAATGAACAGATAAGATCATATTTTGTATATTTTCTTATAACTGGACTACCAAAGGCCCACTCTTTGTATGATATGCTCATGGCCCACCTTGCTTATACTTGGTGCGGCTTTTCTTACCTGAAACTTTGCTTTAGGAGATAATTGCAATTCTAAATAATTACATTTTCTATATGGGGCTTGGACCCAAGACGTGTCTCCAAACATCCCAAATCATTATCGTGAAGGAATTAGTGGACAGATAAAACTCACAATGAACAGAAAAAACAATGTTGAAAATGCATATATATAAGAAAGTGACCCAAGTGAATTGTAACCAGCAGCTTAATGAGGCCAAAAGGTGATGAAAGTGAACTCGGACACTAGCGCTTCACGATTTAAGGGATGGAAGCCAGAGTTTGGGAACAATGCATAGCATAGACTTGCTTCTGATGCAATTGGATACCCCCAATAGTTCAATAGAAATGATATATTCAAGTGTGTAGTTTGTTAGGAAGGAAAAAAAACTACCCTGCCCTCTTTTCTTTTTTTCCCCACGCTTCGATGATGAGCCATTTTAAACGTATGGCACGTTGCTCTTCTTTAGCAAAACATACCCCTTAAATTTAATGTAATTGCAGACGCTCACTATAGTTTGATGTTACATCAGCAGTGGGGCATGTTTTACAAATAATTATATCATGTGGTTGAAATTCTCATTTTCAAACTTGCAAGGGGTGAAATTGTAATTGCATCGAACTACCAGTGTTCAATTTTCATTTTGTCACTGTTACTTAACAGATTTGGCCACATTAAATAACCACCAGGAAATAGTTCGATTGGTATCTATTGAACAGGAAATTTATTGGTTAGAAGTTATTTGTCAGAGCCACACCTCAGTTGCTGCACCCTCATCATCCTTGTACCCAATCATTTCTAAGATTTCATGTATGGCTGTCAAATCCATTCTTAAGCTAGCTTCACCAAGAGGTGACAGATTCATAGCTGCAGCATCATGTGGTATGCCCATCAATGCATGAGAAGGAACCTGTCAAAGAATTAACAATAAGCTCATTCAAACCAACAGTCAAAAAGTTATTAACTATTATATCGTACAAACAGAAGCCAATTAAAGTGATCATTGGTTGAGATAAATAAATCCCAACGGCAAAACCAAGTTTTTTGAAAATTGATCCCATCAAGTTAACCAAAACCAACTAATCTATCCAAACCAAACCGACCGACTATTTTTTTGGTTTATCTATTTTTTCAGTTTTGGCTTGCATCCATATTAAGCAAAGAAACCAAACAGCCAGGAAATATCGTAGATCTCATGCTAGCATCTTTAAACCGTGCTTCTTGTCCAAGATCTAGCAGCTCAAAGAATAAATATGAGCTTATGCGTCTTACAAGTAACAAGCTACCACAAGAGACCATATGGGAGATACTTGAAACAATATATGTGCAAGCACTCAAGCAAGAGGAGGGATATGCAACCTCGACATCTTTCTGAAGAGGAATCAATGCTGTAACTAATGACTTTGTATTAGGACGCTCTCGAGGTTCATACTGTAAACATCGTGAAGCAAGTCGCACTAATTCAGTGCCCTCATCATTTGAGAATTGCCCTTCCAAACAAGAATCAGTAAGCATCTGAAGATTTCTATCCCGTATGAGGTCCAGAGCCTGAGAGATTGTGTCAAAGGAATGTTAATAACTTAATTGTGCAAATTAAATATAAAATATAAAAATAACAGAGCTGCCAAATCATACAGGGATTGTTTCTCTCCATACTAAACAATGCTAGATCTTGAAGGATCTCACTCCATAATAATTCAGAAACAGCTTTTCCAGAAACAAGATACTTACATGGCTCGGAGGAATATGTTTTCCACTTAGAAGATCAAGCAAAAGAGTTCCAAAGCTGTATATGACACTTTCTGGAGTTATTCCGCCTGTAGAGAAAAATTGTGAGTATATCAAAAGCCTACTCAATAAGGAGTGTGTAACCAACATGGGCATAGCTCAACAGTTAACACAACTCTAATTTCTTTTTCTTAAAAGGTTGTAGGTTCAAATTCTCTCCTCATATGAAGGTAATATTCTAAAGAAAAGTATATCAATAAGTCTGCAGGTAAAATAAAGAACATTGATGAAACATGAGAACTCATCGTGCAAATGGATCGACAATGCATAAATGATAATAGAAAAACACAAAATAAGACAGCTGTCTAACACATCTTCCAAGCTAGACGGTAGCAGAAAATTAAGTGTCTCCCTTTCCTCGTGCATAAGATGATAAATGTTACATAAATAAGATGTCTACTTATATGTCAAGTGATATTCATGAAATAACATTTGCTTGTTGGCAAGACAACAAATTGACCATATGGATAAATAGACAGATTAAGGATCTTTTCTTTTTATAGGAACCAGCTTGGTTCCTAAAGCAAGAAGATATCTCCCGTAGATTTCAATTTACTGATGAGGCTTCACTAGAATGATACAATGCATCACACAAAGAAAGTTTCACTTCTATAATCCACACAAATTGAAGAGATTGGGTTCAAAGACATCCTCCTTGAAGGTAAGGGCAACTGAAAGACCTAAAAATAATGCATTCTCGATAAAATATGAGCAAAATCTTTTTTACATCTATAGGTGTTTAAGCTAACTTATGATTACCTCCACTAATCTCAACTAATCTCATGAGACATCTGTTAAACCCTATAAAATTTGGTAGTCCAAAAACTTATAAAATTTTAATATCCTACGTAAGCTGACAGCAAAAGCTTTGACTTTGACCCCAATATATGACCATAATTTCGCATAATAAAATAAAATAAAAAGTTCATCCAGTTAGAGAGCATATACCTGTCCTTAAATATTCAGGGGGAGTAAATGCCAAATTTGTGCTGTAACTTCTTCCATCTCTACTATTTTTCATCAGGCCAAAACATGAAAGTCGAGGGTTTCCTTCCTGAAAGACAATATGCTTAACGTGAACAAATTACTCAAATCATAACATGAGAGGTAAATGAAGTGGAGAAAAAATAAAATGATGCACACATCATCAAAAACAATTCTGTAAGCATTTAGATCGTGATAAAGTGCTCGCCCTTTGCTGGTGCAATATTCTAGAGCTTGCGCAAGATGTAGTGCCACCCTTAACCGCATTGACCACTTCATAGGTTGATTTTCCCCTGAATATCACATAATTAAGTTTAGGAAACAATGTGTGGCAGATGACAATATAAAAGAAATGAATAAATACTTAGGAAACAAAGCATGCCTCTAATATCACCCGCACATATGCTCACTTACAGACTTCTATCTTACTTGTGCATCACATCAGGCAATGTCCTCCTAGTATAAGTGAACCGAATTGGAGGTCTATCCTTCTGATAAAATGCATAAAATTAATGGACTTCTGTAACTATTAATTATTTTGTGTGTTGGTTGCTGAATTGGAGGGGACGATTCTATGATTTGTTTATAACACTGTCCTTTTAATAAACGAATTAAAACAAAGTAAGACTTGACAAATTCATTAATCACATTAGAAAAAGTATGGAAGTTTTCTGACTGTTTCTAAGTGTACTCTATTTTAAAAGCATTACTAAAATCTAAGAACAATTAAATAAATGAATTGCCTATATTAATCAGCATTAGGTTTTTTTATGTTCAACTTTGTCCCTGATATTTCTAACATTTTCAATTTTACCCCTTCTATTTTCATTCTTTATTGTGTCACTACACTATCAAGTAACAATATTTTCTACTATGACAACATATAGTTAATAAATTTAATTTGCCGAACTGTAGATCTAGATACTTAATTAAAAAGTAGGGATAAAATTGAAAATTTTAGAACATTCTGTGACATATTAAAAATTGGTGTATACATTAAGGACAAAAAAATATATTTAACATCCTATCACGATTCAGAATATAGGGATGGGGAGGGGAATGCAAATAAGAAGGTCATAGGGATTGAGCCAATAAACAATGAATTCCCACCACCTCACAAGAAAAATGCCAAGCTAAATTACTTCTCCCATTAGGCAAAAGAAGTATAAATATGTAGTTCAAGTGCAACAAAAGAATAATAATTTCAATAAACTTACAATGAAATAAGTGTTTTGCTAATGTTTCATTTGGCATAAATTCAGCAACAAGCAACCTCTCTTCACCCTCGTAGCAGCAGCCAAGTAAATTTGCCAGTCTATGATTCCGAAGCTGACCAACAGCCCTTGCTTCATCCTAAACATGTAAATGTTATAATCAAACGCATTCCCATTCCGCATTCAAGCAGAACCATTTAGTCTAAAGCAGCTTGCTGGGTAAAACTCCAGGTGGAAGAAAACGTTTTTAGAACTATAATGCTAACCCAATACTACAGTATTAACCGAGTGCATACAAATGAAAAAGGCCAATCAAATTGAATATAAACTACCAAAGAAGTACATTATAGTCAACCGAAGAAGTAGCTGAACTAGGCCAAGGCAAAATAGAACATCAGAAGAGAAAATGTTGAAGAGAAACAGAAAAAGATCATGACAGAGAAATTTCATTATGATTTATTTTAAAACGCTCAGGATGGAATATATCAACAAAATAATCTTTTTGGTCAGCATTTAAGAGAGAGTTAAATTAGTAGTAGTAGTCCTAGTAGTTTTTCTTGATTAAAAAAGAAAAAAAAAAGGTAGATTAGACAAATTAGTTAAAATTAGGTCCCTTGACCTTTTCAACCAGATATCATAACAGAATATAATAAGCCTGAGATTGGAACTTGAAATGGTTTCAATTAATGGAAACATGAGGAAAGTTTTGTAATTATCTTGATATAGAGTGGGTTGATATCGTGCATCTCACATTCCTTCAGTAAAATATTTATTATCTAAAAGAAGGGTCATTCCCACCAAACTAGATACCTTAACAAGTCTACAGAACTCATCACAAATATGGTGAAATACATTTCAATGCATGATATGCCTACATAACAAAGAGGAATGGAGATTGTACTTACCAAAAATTGCCTAGCATCTGGCCAGGCTGATCTATTAAATCTTTTAACAGCAATTCGTCTCTGGCTGTCAAGCTTCCCCTTGTAAACCACATTGGGAGCCTTTTCCCCATGCTCAGATACTATATTTTCAACAGCAAATCCAGATGTGGCCGTTCTCAATTGATCTATGGTGAACTCACGGAATGCAGGCAGATCAAACTCGCTCTTCTCTACACTTTCTGAATATGAAAAAAGAACATAAAACATGAGCATTAGAATTCCCAAGAAGCTCTAAGAAACACAAACTTATTACCATTATCTGGAACACGAGCAACTGGTTTGGTTTCCTCTGAACCAAAACAACAATCTGAGAACTTCGAACACTCGCAACCCATCCCAATCACCAGATTTGATTACAGATAAAATTATTCCAGAGCTTTAGATTATTCAGTTGCTTGTAAAGCAACTAGTTCATCCAAATTCACATGCCAATGATCCAATCTAATAGGATCCCTTCACCACTAATCCTGAAAGAAGGCAAGTTGGAAGAAACCCAAGTCAATTTATCAACTTATTTCACATATGAACACACATTAGCCAGTGATTCTCCTCTGAAAAGCTAAAGCAGATGGATAAATTCCTATCTAACCGCAGAACAGAAAGTATACTCTAAACAAGAACGCAAAAATCCAGTTCAGAATTCGCTTAAGCTTAGGAAATTCCGATATCAACAATTAGAATACAGAAACAAATGCAAAAACAATCCCAAAAAACCAAGTCAAATCCAAGTCAATTGAGACGAGAATCACTCGAAGGAACCTATACCTTGAAAATTCCAATCTGGGTCAACTCGGTAGGATTCAAATTGAGCCACCACTCTCCAAAATTCTGAAAACTCCCTTGATTCTCATACAAAAACAAGCGAGCCCCACTTCATAAAAAGATCAGAAACCGAAGCGTGCGTGCGTCCTAGAGCCAATCAATGAAATCCCTTTTATAATCATGCTAAAGCTCACAAAAAGCAAGACCCAAAAGTGCTTTTTTAGGAAAACGAGGTAAAATTAAAAAGAGGGGTATAAATAAGCTTCGAGAACCTGAATCAGCAAATTCAGCAAACAAAGCAGTTCTTACTTCTCGATTCAATAGTGAAGAACCCCAAAAAGAGAATTGAAGAATGAAGAAATAGTTTCAAGAGAATGCTATCGCTCTTCTGGAATTCATTTTTTAGTACAATTCATAAAAACTGACTTGGTGAAGCCGAAAGTTGAACAAGAAAGAGTCTGAATCAGAGAAAGACTCGAGTGCTTTCAGATTTGGATGAGGAAAACATTATTATAATATATACATATTGTAAAAAAATGAAATTTCTTTTGTAAAAAGTTTCATTAAAAAAGAATTCCCATTGAACGTTGAAAGTTTGAAACCCAATTCCTCTCTGTCTTTTTCTTGCAGCGTGCGTGTGTTTGGTCGTCCAATTACCTGTTTCCACCGACATGATCCCTTTTTTCTTGCTCTTTATTTATTAATAAATAATAATTATGTTTTTTCCCCTCTTATTTCTTAAGTCTCACCCAATTTTAAAATTAAATTTCGATGATAATAAATTTGTAGATGCCTCTAAGTTTATAAAAATATCAAATAAAATGTAGATAATAGATATTGATATATATTTTTTAAAAAAAAAACATAAAACTATTATAAATATTATAGAAAATTGATGCTCATTAGATGTTTATGCTTATTGTCTATTGACCATGTGTCATGTTCCAATTTTTTCGAAGCATTGTCTATGTGTCTTGTAAATACTCATTATTAGTGTTCATGTAATCTATCTCTTACTTGCCAAATTGCCTATAAATAGCAGCATTTTGTGGGTTATGAAAGACACATATGGACCAAATTCCAAAGTCGGAAGAAAGTGGAGAAATCCTTAATTCGTTATTTTATTTACTTTTGTTATTTATTTTATTTTATATATTTATATATATTATATTTAATTTATTCTAATATTATATTTTATTGACATTTGTGTTCCCTTGTGCTCCTCAAATTCACAATGTTATCAGTATGGGTTCTTATCGTTTTTCCTGCTAAAGGTAGGTCCTAAAGGTATGTCGGTTTTCCCTCTTCGTTATAATTAATAAATTGAATGTTATTTTTCATATTTAATATCTATTAAATTTCTAACATAAATACAATATTTTATGATAGTGTTGTCATGACAAATCTCACAAAATTAGAATTCTCTGCCCTTGATATTAATGGCAATAATTATTTGTCATAGATGCTTAATACCGAAATCCATTTGGATGCTATGAATCTTGGAGAGACTATTAAAGAAAGAAATACAAAATTCAGTCATAATAAAGCAAAAGCCATAGTTTTCCTTCGTCATCATCTCCACGAGGGATTAAAAATGAAGTATCTTATAATGAAAGATCCTCATATCTTGCGAAAAAATTTGAAAGATAGGTATGATCATCAAAAAACAGTTATTCTTCCTAAATCTCGTTATGAGTGGATGCACTCAAGGTTACAGGATTTCAAATCAGTAAATGATTACAACTCTGCATTATTTAAAATAGTTCGAAATTGTTATTATGCGGAGAGAAAATTACCAATGTTGATATGTTAGAGAAGACATTTTTCTACATTTCATTTATCGAATATGCTCCTGCAATAGCAATAGCGAGAGAATGGTTTTAAACAGTATTCTAAATTAATTTCATGTCTTCTCGTAGCCGAACAAAATAACGAGTTATTAATGAAAAATCATGAATCTCGATCAACCAGAACGACACAATTCCCTAAAGTGAATGTTGTGAATTTTAGTAATAATCGTGGTCAAGGTCGTGACCGTGGTTGAGGAATAAATAATTATTATTTTTGTGGTGTCGTTCTAAAGATTCAAATTTAAAAATAACCACACAAAATGATGATCACAAAGGAAAAACTCCACAATATAAGAGTTCAAAAAGTGTTGAAAATAAATGCTTCCGATGCGGAATGACTGGGCATTGGTTACGTACCTATCGTACATCAAAACACTTAGTTGATCTCTATCAAGCCTTCCTGTAGGAAAAAGAGAGAGAGAGAGAGAAAAATGTGCCAGCAAATTTTGCATACCAGGATAGTGACATATTTGACCTATCCCATGTGACAAATTTGGATGTGACAGACTTATTTGAATCTCTTGAAGAGAAAATCGACATAATTGATGGAACATCAAGTGTTTCATTTGACTTTGAAAATATCTAGATTTGATTTTTTTTTTCTTCTCTTAGTAGATGTTAACCTTTGTATATTCCAAATGTTGTTTTTCTTAATTTTATTATTTTCATTTAATGAAGAAACCTATAACATTTTCATATGTTGAGTGACTCAAAAATGAGTAAAGAAGATCTATGTCTAGTAGACAATGCAACTACACATACAATACTTACAAGTAGAATTTTTTTTTCCAAACTGACAATGCTGAAAGCAAAAGTCAATATGATATCAAGTTCTGCAAACCTAATTGAAGGCTTTGGAAAAGTTATTTTTCCTAGAGGAACAAAATTTATAATTGATAATGCATTTTTTCTAGTCAATAAAAAATCTACTTAGTTTTAAAGATATACGTTGCAATAGTTATCATATTGAGACTAATAGTAATAATAATGTGGAATATCTATATATCATATCTATTGTCTCAAATGAAAAACGTATACTAGAAGAGATGTCTGCTCTATCTTCTGGATTATATTATACTCATATATGAGTAATTGAAACATATGCAACAATGAATCTGAAACTCAAGAATCCAGATATATTTACAATTTTGCATGACCATTTAGATCATTCAGGATCTATAATGATGAGGAGAATTATTGAGAATTCAAATGGACCTCCATTGAAGAGTTATAAGATTCTTTAATCTAATGAATTATCATGTGATGTTTGCTTTCAAGGAAAATTGATAATTAGACCATCGACAGCTAAAGTGGGGATTGAATCACCTACATTTTTAGAACGAGTTCATGGTGATCTATGTGAACCTATTAACCCACAAATTGAACCATTTAGATATTTTATGACATTAATAGACGCATCCAATAGATGGTCACATATATGCTTATTATCAAGTTGAAATCTTACATTTGCAAGATTACTTGCTCAAATAATTAAATGAGGAGCACAATTTCTTGATTATATAATTAAGACCATTCGTCTTGATAATGCTGGTGAATTTACATCTCAAGCTTTTGATAATTATTGTATGTCAATTGGAATAAGTGTTGAACATCCTGTAGCTCATGTTCATACACAAAATGGTTTAACAGAATCATTCATAAAACATTTGCAGTTATTTATTAGACCATTGATAATGAGAGCTAAACTTTCTACATTTGTATGGGGACATGCTATTTTGCATGCAGCGTCACTTGTACGCATTAGACCAGTAGCTTATCATAAATACACGTCATTACAATTATCTTATGGCCATGAGCCAAATAATTCCCATATGAGATTTTTTTTATGTGTAGTATATGTTCCAATTGTTCTACCACAATGTACTAAGATGGGTCCTCAAAGGAGGCTAGAAATATATATTGGATATGATTCCCCAACAATTATCAAATATCTCGAACCCCAGATGGGTGATGTATTTACTGCACGATTTGTTGATTGTCATTTTAACGAGACAAATTTTCTAACATTAGATAGTGAAATTAAGAAGTTTGAAGAAGAAATTATATGAAATGCATCGTTATTGTCTCATTTAGATCCCCATAAAGATCAATGTGAACTTGAAGTTCAGAAGATAATTCATTTACAAAATATAGCAAATCAGTTACCATATGCATTTATAGATGCAAAGAAAGTAACTAAATCACATATACCAGTTGCAAATGTTCCATCGAAAATTGATATCCTAACATAGCAAGTTGTCACTAATGAGTCTGAAACACGTCAGAAGTGTGGTAGACCAACGAGTTCCAAAGATAAAAATTCTCGAAAAAAGAAAATTAATTAATAGTCAAGAAGACTTGGTTGAGGATGTAAATACCCAAAAAAAAACTTTGACATAACTAGTGAGGAAGGTGAAATACCTAAAGATAATAATGAGATTTCAATAAACTATATCATGACAGGGAAAAATGGAATCGGACTCATGTAGTTATTGAAAAAAATTTGTGTATAATATTGCTCTTGATATTATATCTGAAAATGAGGTTTTTAAACCAAAATTTGTTGAAGAATGTCGATATAGAAAAGATTAGCTTCAGTGGAAAGAAGCAATCGAGATAGAATTAAACTCACTTTTAAAATGTATAGTTTTTGGACCAATAGTCCAAACAACAAAAGGTGTCAAACTTATAAAATAAAAATGGATATTTGTAAGAAAGATAAATGAAAATAATGTAGTCAGAAGATATAAAGTAAGACTAGTTGCACAAGGTTTTTTACAAAGACCTAGTATTGATTATGAGAAGACGTATTCTCTGATGGAGGATGTAATTCCATTAAGATATTTAATTGACCTGACTGTATAAAATTCTGGACATGCATCTTACAAATGTAGTCACGAATATTTATATGGATCTTTTGATAATAATATTTATATGAGAATTCAAGAATGATTTGAGGTACCTGAAACACATAAATCAAATTCTTGGGAATTGTATTTAATAAAGTTACAGAGATCGTTATATGCATTGAAACAATCAGGACGAATGTGGTACAATCACCTAAGTGGATATTTGTTGAAAGGAAGATATCAAAACAATCCAATATGTCTGAAGGAACTCTAATACTAGAGAACCAGTGAGCGGAAGCGAATCATTCCAAACTCCATTGTGAAAGAATTCAAACATTTATAGTCATACAGAAAAGATTATGCACAAAGAATAAATTACAACATGCTTCTTAATTTAAACATAAAGGATCGAGTGACAACACCTTTGAAGAACTATTTCTTCACGTATTTCCCTCGATCAGTCACCAACACGTCCAAACAGCACGAACACAACGATCAACTGGAAGATATTTGATCACCAGCGAGTACAACTCGATCCTTGATCCTCGAACGGAACAAGACACCACCACAATATTACCTTGATATTCTCGGTGTGGGAATCTAGGAGTTGTGGGTTCTGTATGATTTTGGATAGAGGGAAGGAGGAGGTAAACGACCAAGTAGACGATCGAGTATGCAATCAAACGATTGTGTAGAATAAGTCTATTGTATAGACTTGATACTCAATCGTGTAGAAGAAGAAGTCTATCGTAAAGTTACTCGACGCTTGATCGTTTAGTCTCTATTAAACTATCATGTAGTAAAACCTTTTTACTCGATAGTATTCTTTTGTGAGACGATTCGTATGAATTTGAAAAACCATTTTTCTTTTTATCTCACAGTTACCATAAAACCGTGAATAACAACCCACTTAAGTCGGTTATTGAGAAAAAAAAAAACATTAATTATCATATAATTAATAAATTATAAATAAATACACTAACCAACTTATCATATTATATTTATAACCTATATTTTTAACATTGCATCATATGCAACATATAAGCCATAGTACTTTTCCTATTTTATAATATTTAATATAAACCATATTTATATTAATCCCTCCAATCTAATAATGTATCAAATATATCATATCAATTATATCATATATAATTTAATTAATTTAATTATATTATATATAATCAAATCCCCTCTTGTTAATTTGAACACTTCAAACTAACCCAAAATCTGATTCCCAACTTGAATCCATTGAACTACCAAGGGGACCTTATGGACCTGTAGCCTGAAGCTCCAACGGTACGTGAATAACTACCTGAACTCTTTAATCATGATACTCACCATTCGTTAACTATCGGGCATTCCACTAAAGACCGACAGTTGCACTCTTCGCACTACAGATATATTTTTGTGTCCATTGGATATAACCAATCAACCATGGATGACCCTTCATAAATCGCTCGTAAGTACATCTGGGCCAATTTACCGCTTTGCCCATGTAGTTACATCTAATTCTTTAAGTACCACTGATTCCTCTAACGAACAATAAGTCATAGTCCCAATATGACTGAGTCCTCTCTTCCCAAGAGAGGGTGTGGCCACTATGTTCAAGACCCGGAATCAGCCCTTAAGGGAGCAATTTATCTACTTATTCCTGCATCGGGGAAGAAGTGAATTCTATTTTATATAGCTGAGTTCCCAGCTCCCCAATCAGACGAATTCCCAAAATGGTAGGCTTGTTGCGTTGGCAATCTGGCCACTCACCCCCATACAAATCAAAGGACCGCCATCATGAGCAGGAGTTTTCAACTCACTTAGGATTCAGGTCATGTCACCTATGGTCATCCTAGTGAAATGTAGGTCTCTATTATCAACGGAATTATATAAAGAGACTAATCATTTTATGGTCCGGTCTTATACAAACTCTTTGTATAGGATACCCCCGCTCGCATGTCTCTACATGAATGACTAGGATCAGACCATTTGTAGCACTTTACAACACTTGTAACATCTACAAAGCGGGTTGTATCCATAATGTCACTAGGATAAGGTATCCCTCCTTTATCCATATATTACAGACCATTTCGGTTATTAATTTAAACAAGATCCATCTATATGTCTCTACATGCTTGTTTAAATTTACATAAAATAACCTCGGATCTTAGTTTATTGGATTGAGTAAATACTTATAAGATAACACTTATTTTATTAATAACAATATGTTTACAGAGTTTACAAACTACGAGACTACCAGAAGATTTAGGACACCATTCCCAACAATGTTTGTGTTTTTATAAAGAAGTCACAGTAATGATTTGCTATTATAATTGTATATGTTGACGACTTAAATATAATTGGAACACCTGAAAAGCTTTCAAAGGCAATAGAATATCTTAAGAAAGAATTTGAGATGAAAGATCTCGGGAAAAAAAAAATTGTGCAGGCTTGCAAATTGAGCATTTATCAGATAGGATATTTGTTCATTAGTCAACTTATATAAGAAAAGTTTTGAAAAGATTTTATATGGACAAAGCACATCTATTGAACATTCCAATGGAAGCTTGTTCATTAGATGTGAGGAAAGATATATTTCAACTTCGAGATGATAATGAAGAACTTCTTGGTCCTGAAGTACCATATCTTAGTGCAATTGGTGCACTTATGTATCTTGCTAATAATACAATACTAGATATTGCATTTTCAGTAAATTTATTAGCAAGATATAGTTATTCTGCAACTAAAAGTAATTGGAACGAAATTAAGCATATACTTTGTTATCTCCGAGGAACGATTGATATGGGTTTGTTTTATTCAAATAAATCAAATTTTGATATGGTTGGTTATGCATATTTTGAATATTTATCTGATTATATCTCAAACAGGTTATCTATTCACATATGGAGCAACTTTTATATCATGGCGATCTCGATAGAAAAGGTTGGGGAATGCCAGATGAGGAAGTAGTTCCAGTCCCAGCTGCTGAGGTGACGTAGTGACAGGTGAGAATAATAACAACAGAAGCAGCGGAAGCCAGTAGTATATTCTTTGTTTGCGGTGGAATAGATTCAAGCGCCGGGCCAGTAGATCCAGAGCAAATAGACGTTGACTTAGTTGCTTTTGCAATGGATTCTAATCCCGATGTTGATCCGACGCAACTTACCGATGATAGTCGCAACACCAGGAGCTTTCAAGGGAGGCAGACATGTATATCTCGATAGTAGCCCGATAGTGACATACCTTCCGAATCGAGGGTCCCCCCCAGTAAACACCATACAGGCAAAATACCAGCTGGGGGAGGAATAAAGAGAAGATGTGTACGAACGAGATATACAACAACAAAAAGAAGGAAAAGGATTGAATAGAGGAACTCCCGAATATTTGGCGATCTCAGATGTGTCGATATCGATGGTGACTCATTATTTCGATGAATCAGTTCTTCGGATAGAAGAAGATTATGTAAACACTTACTCGAAATCTCACTTATCAGATTCCATTATGGAAGATACAATTTTTTCTTCAGAATTCGCCATGATATATCTGATCCATGCATAATATCATGAAAAATGGATACAAATTTGTGGCTGCTACTTAGTATCGGCAATAGGTATGAAAAAGTATCTCAAAATCTCAAATTGAGATATTTGTACCCGGTCGAAGTAAAGAACCATGGCATATATGTTTGTAATAGATTCCATTTTGAGAGAGTTGAAAAAGCACTATCTCATTGAAAGGTTCTATACATCAGCCCTTTCTCAAGGCATTTCTTTAGACAAAGACTCCGTTTTTTCCTCTTTTCGAATGGTAAATATTTCTCAAAACATGGAATGTGAATCAAACCCATGTTTGAATTGAAATTGAGATACTGATGCAAGTTCTTCCCCTCTGAATCAGATAGATTCATATCTGAGAGAGGTTGACAATAAGTTCTTTCAAAATTGACTATTTGTCCCTTTGTTAGAGGTGTTCCAAAAATGTCTGCGATCAAGTAAATAGCTCGACGAATGAATGGATCGGATCGAATTGGAAAATGGAAAGATTTGTACAAGTTATACGTTTCGTCACCACTTTGTGGAAAATCGTTAGGTATGAATATGTTAGATACCTGTGACTCGATTGGTGAAATAGTATCTCTCTCCAAAAAAGCATGTTTTTTTTTACCGCCGCACAAATAAAATATTTTGTTGCGAACGAACAGAATTGTCCATACGTGAAAATCATAATTATTGATACAGGCCTTTTCCACATAATCCACATAAAAAGGGAATCTTTTGTTACAATAGAAGCAGAAGTGATGTGGATTATTCAAGAATCGAAGTCGAGTTGCTTTATAAAAAGAAGATATCAATGAACTTCTATGAAATGGTTTCACGGGATTTAGCCAATTGTTTTGATCATGGGATATCATTGAGAAATAGGAAGAAGTGTTATCAAAGGATTTCCTGCGATTATTTCTAGTATGGAATGAGTCAATCATCCACTTTGGTATCTTATTGAATTGAACAAAAATGGTGATATTGTTCCTCCATTGATCAAGAATTTCGATTTTTGGGGGTTTCCATTTTTTCAAATGAACGATTTTCAGACTGATTCTAACAACTGATTGCAGGGTTGATCATTCAGACCTTTCAATTCATAGATGTGGATCTCAGACCTATGAATGGGGATATTCCCGAAACTCACAAAGAAAAAAGGAAGTGAGTTAGACAAAAAGAGAAGAAACTTGGACAAAAAAAAGGACAAAAAGAAACGAAGTGACTTAGACAAATATTTTTTATCGATAACCTCAGACTAATCAATCGAATATTGATTAATACATAATCGATCGAACACTACTTGAAAATGAAAATGGCTCTTCTCATGATCAGTGAAACAGACCATAACAGCCACTTCCTTAAATCATGCCAAAAAAATTTCAATTCACGAGGCTAGTCAAGAATGTGTATGGCTAAGATCAATGACTAAGCACATTTGTGGAACATGTGATTGTCTTCTACTAAAAATCTTCCAACAATATTATGCGAAAACAACACAACATGCATATCCCAAATCAAATAAGGATATATTAAAAGAGATAAAACAAAACATATTTCACTAAAACTTTTCTACACTCATGATCTTGAAGAAAATGGTGACATCACTATACAACAAATTTGTTTAAAGGATAACTTGGGGGACTTGTTTACAAAGTCATTACCTACAACAACCTTTAAAAAATTTGTGCACAACATTGGAATGCGGCGACTTGGAGATCTCAAGTGATATTTCTATGAGGAGGAGTAAATATATTGTATTCTTTTTAAGAGTATTAGATTATATGAAACATGTACTGTTTTTCCTTCACTAGAATTTTTTTCCCAATGAGTTTTTTCCTAGTAAAGTTTTAACGAGGCATGTTTCATATATGTAATGGGCATTTATGGGGGGTATTATAAATATTATGATAATAGATGCCTATTAAAGGCTCATGCTTAATGTCCATTGACCATATGTCATGCCCTCATTTCTCAAAGTATTGTCCATATGTCTCAACATTACACATTATTAATGTCCATGTAATCCACCCCTACTTGCCAAATCGCTTATAAATAGTGGCATTTTATGAGTTTTAAAATACACACATTGGGCAAAATCCAAAAATATTGGAGAAAGTGGAAAAATCCATCCTTTTTATTTTATTTATTTCATATATTTGTATATTATGTCTAATTTATTCTAATATTTATTTGTTTTATTATTATATTATATTTATTTATTTTAATATTATATTTTATTGGTATATGTGTTCCCATTGTGCTCCTCAAGTTCACAACACGTTATCAGTACGAGCTCTTATCGTTTTCCTCACTAAAGGTAGGTTTTAAAGGTATGCTATTCTTTTCTCTTTTCGTTATAATTAATAAATTAAATGTTGTTTTACATATTTGATATATATTAAGTTTCTTATATAAATATAATATTTTGTAACAATGTTACTATGCAAATATTATAAAATTAGAATTTGTAGCATTTGATATTAATGATAATAATTATTTATCACTATTGCTTGGAACCAAAATACACATGGATGCCATAAAAATAGGGTCATCGGAAAACAGTTTTCTTCCTAAACTTGTCATAAATGGATGATTTTAATCAATGTGTTAGAGAAGACGTTTTTCTACATTTCGGATATGTTCCTATAGTAGAAATATCGAGAGAATGATTTTAAACAGTATTTCAAACTAATTCCATGTCCTCTCGTGGTCAAACAAAATAATGAGTTATTGATGAAGATCATGAATCTCGACCAACCAGAACGACACCATTCCCTGAAGTGAATGTTATGAATTTTAGTAATGATCATGGTCGTTGTAAACCCATAACCTTCTTTTACTAGTTAATTATGTTTAAGTACTCTTAATTAGGTATTTAAGCTCTTGTAAGTATGTATTGTGATATTTGTAATAGTTTAAATATATGAAAGGTTTATTGTGTTTGTATGTAAAGGTTAATATGAGGAAAATATTCTAAGTGTTAGAATGTGAGGCTCTCGGGTACTTGGACGATAGAGAAAAATAAATATATACTTTAAGTGTGGGAGGATGAGTTCTTGGGGAGCTCAATGAGACGGAGTGATTAAAGGATCCCAAACTGAAGGGACCGTAAGCGGAAGCAAGATCATCCCAAATCCCATTTTTCATCGAATATAAATTTTATAGTAAAAGAAAGAAACAAAATATGCATTTATATGTAAATTACAACATGCTAACAAAAGGTTTTAGAAACCTTACCTTTGAAAACTTTTCTTCAAGATTCCCTCAAACAACACATGAACGACTTGAAGACTTTCTTCAATAACACTTCGAACAAGAACGAGCACAACCAGAAAGACTTCCTTGGTATTCTCAGGCTGAGAACCCAGGAATGGTGGGCTCTGGCTATTTTGGATTGAAGGAAACTTAGTAGAGAGGAAAAAGAAGATTTGCAAATTGTTCAGCAACATTTCCAAAACACGAAACTCTTTTGTCTCTTTTCTCACTGTTAATCTCAATAATAAGATTACCAGAAGAAGAAGACTCTCTCCTATCTTTCAAAAAACCAAATACTCCAACTACCCATTTACGTGGGTAGAAAGAAAAGAGGGGGAAGGAGTTGTAACTCCTCACACATTTTTATTTAAAATAAAATAAAAATGATATTAAATATATATAAATATAAATATGATAACCAACTTATCATATTATATATATATATTATATCACACATAACATATAACCTATGGATCTAATATTATATCACATATATACAATATAACATATAGTTTCTTTTTTCTCTGATATGGTATTTAATATAAATCACATTTATATTAAATTTAACAACTATGAATTCATTTCATAAAATAATATATGAATCATATTCAAATATTTATTTCCTCTCACTAAACTATAATGTATCAAATACATTATAATAATTATATCGCATATAATTAAAACAACTTAATTATATCATATATAATTAAATCCCTCTACTAATTTGAACAATTCAAATTAATCCAAAAACGGATTCTCAATTAATTCTATTGAGCTACCAAGGGACCTCATAGACCTGTAGCTTGAAACTCCAACGGTACATGAATAATTAATTAAACTCTTTAATTAAATTATTCACCATACGTTAACTTTCAGGCACTCCATTAAAGACTGACAGCACTCTTCGCACTACAGATATATTTCTATGTTCAGTGGATATAACCAATCAATAGTACGATGACCTTTCAAAAATTGCTCGTAAGTACAGCTAGGTCAAATTTACCGTTTTGCCCCTGTAGTTACATCTAACTCCTTAAGTACCACTGATCCCTCTAATGAACTATAGATCATAGTCCAACTATGACTAAACCCCTCTCGGGCCAGGAGAGGGTATGACACCACATTGTTCAAGATCTAAAATCAGCCCTTAAGGGAGCAGTTTATCTACTTACCCCGACCTCGGGGAAGGAGTGAATTCCTTCTTGTGTAGCTGTGTTCTCAACTCCCCAATCAGACGAATCCCTAAAATGGTAGACTTGTTGAGTCGGCGATCTGACCACTCTCACCTATACAAATCAAAAAACTGCCCTCATAGGCAGAAGTTCACAACTCATTTAGGATTCATGTCATGTTACCTATGGTCATCCTGGTGAAATATAAGTCTCTATTATGAATGGCGTTACATAATGAGACTAAACATTTCATGGTCTGGTCTTATACAAACTCGTTTGTATAGAATATCCCTGCTCACATGTCTATACATGAATTATCAGGACCAAATCATTTGTAGCATTTTACAACAATTGTAACATCTACAAAGCGGGTCATACTCGTAGTGTCACCGGGATAAGGTACTCAACCTTATCCATCTACTACAGACCATTTAGGTTATCACTTAAACATGATTCACCCGTATATCTCTACATACATGTTTAACTTACAAAATAACCTTGGATGTTAGTTTATTGGTTTATGGTTAATGCAACTAAAATATCACATATTTTATTAAATAGACAATGGGTTTGAATAAAATATCATATATTTTATTAAATAGACAATGAGTTTGTTCAATAATGTTTACAAACTATAGGACCCTACGAGATTTAAGGAATCAACCCCAACAGTCATGTCAAGCTATGCGGCCAAAAGTCCAAGAAGGAGGCATTATGGCTATGTATGGTCCATGAAATGTGGTGAAGGTCATAGAAGAAGTTAAGCGGGCTATTGTGTGAGTAAGAGTTGGCTAAGGTTGGTAAAGAAGTATGCGACCAAATTCATATGTGGTTCGTGAAGTTTAATGTGGGCAATGGGCGAACGACTAAGTTGCCTAATCAAGCACTCCAAGAGGATGCAAAGGCAGAATATTAGAAGGATTGCGAAGTAAGTATCGGCCAGAAGGCTGGACATTGATAAACGAGGAAAAATCGTGGATTGATGCGATGATAGTGTCACTCATATGATGCAATAAAGTAAGTTAAGGAAGTTAATGAGGAAAGGTTAATTATGTAAGTCTTACAAAAAATGCTTAAGGTAAGATAATGCAATAATGGATATGAGTATGTAATGACTAAGAAAGGGCTTAAGTGATCGCAAACCCAATTCGATGAACTTAAGCTGAAGAGCTCAGCTTAATCAATTAGTAAGTGGACTAAAAGGCAGCCTTAGAAATGCTAATAGAGGATTACCATACCATGTGGCATATAATTAAGACAAGATTTACATGCAAGCTCAAGTATAAATAGGCTTTGCAAAAAAGGATGCTATTTTACCAAAAAATTTAGATGCCTAAGAGAAAGTATTGCTGCCACTTGAAGCTCAATTGTATTGAAGGAATTTTCGGCAAGCTCGATAAGAGTAGAGGATTTCTAGCCTATTTAGAATAATTTGATGCTCGAATTCTAAGGTTAGGAAGTTAAAGTGTTTATGAGCAAATTCTTAGAAAGAACTTTAGTGAAATAATGGTTGGACTTAAAGTTGTTAAAGCTAGAGATTGAAATCTGGAAATGATGCTGTGAATGAATAAGCATGCAGCTGCATGAAAAGGACAAGCAAGCAGTTGATCAGACAAAGGATGCGAAGAATCGCATAGACAATTAGTAAAGATGTATACGATTGTAAGCAGCGGACATTCATCGCATAGGCACAAAGGCGTGTCTTCGTGATTTTTCGAGCACCCGGTTGCGAGGGTTGCCTATCAGAAGCCAAGTAGAAGGTAAATTAGCTAAGTATAAACGATGCAATGAGCTTAGTCATGTCGCGAAGACATTACTCGTATGCAATGAAGTTAAGTTTATATGTTAAACACAAAAATGAGCTAATGACACTAACCATGGGACCTCTTCTTATTACAAGGAAAATGCAAATAGGAGAAGCCTACGGACTCTTGGATGAGTAATTTAAGATAGTGACTGACAAGTTTTAATAATGATTTTTTAATTGACAAGTTTTGCATAGGATTTTCAACACATAGCCAGACAAACATGTTATTTTCGAATATTAAATGAGGTCCATTTTATAGCTCAATAGGGATTAAATGAGAACCAATTTTGGATTAATTTGAATTGTTCAAATTAATTATATGTGATATAATTATTTTAATCTAATTATATATGATATAATTACTATACTATATTTGATACATTATAATATAAAATTTACTTGAGAGGAAATAAATATTTGAATATCATTCAAATATTAAATATGTGAATTGGATTCATATAATTAAATTTAGTATAAATGAGAATTATACTAAATACCATGCATTAATGGGAGAATGAAAACTATAGGTTATATTGTATTTAATACAATATTAAACTATAGGTTATGTGTTCTATTTGATATAACATAAAGTTTAATTTATATATTGTATGATAAAGTGGTTATCATATAAATACATATTAAATGTTTTATTAACATAGTTTTTCTTTAATTAATTTATTTTCTGAAAAATAATTTTGGGAGAGGGTTGTAACTCTCTCCCCCTTTTTCTATCTATTACGTGCGTGTGTGAGGAGTGTGCAGAGGAGTGGTTACCTTCTTCTTATCTCTTGAGTTTTACAGAGAAGAACATAGAATCTCTTTTATCTCTTCAAGAACAATTCTCTCATCTACTTCCCTTTCAATTTTCCTCTCTATCAATTTTCATCCCTTCCAAAATACCAAGAGCCCATACAACTCCTTGGATTCTCATCCTAAAGAGTACATGAGGTTTTGATTGGTGGTGGCCAATTAGGGTTTGGAGAAATTATTCACGTGAAGAAGGTTGATCTTCAATGATTAGTATCTTCTTATCTCTTTTCTCAACTTCTAATTGCATGTTTTAAATTTAAAGTTGAATGCATAAGTTTCCATTAAAAAAATGGGATTTTGGACTAATCTCCACTTCCGCTCAGGACCTTCACTGTTTCCTTCAATAATAGCCTAAATCCAATACACTAATGAACCCCTGTTATAGCATGAATACTTGAACTTTATGTGGAGACATAAAAGGTGATCATGTTGAAGGAACTTTTACTAAAGAGAACCAGTGAGCGGAAGCAAGATCGTTTCAAACCCCATTGTGACAAAACATACACATTTACAATCAAACAACAATAGTTATGTATAAACTTTCAATTACAACATGCTCCATGAAAAATAACACTAAAGATCGAGGGAATATACCCTCAAAGAAATTTTCTTCTTGTATCCCTCGTTCTAGCAACACGAACGTTCAATAGCACGAATGCTCAACAACACAACAATATCCTCGAACAGCAACGAGCAACACTTGACCCTCGAATAGCAAACAAACAACACCACGAGGCTACCTTGATATTCTCGGTGTGAGAATCCAGGAGTTGTGGGCTCTATATGGATTTGGTAGAGGGAAGGAGGAATTACATGATCATGTAGACGATCGAGTAAGTGGGACAAGACAGGAGACTATCATGTAGTTTTAGGTACTTGATCGTTCAGAAGTGAGCGACTATCGTATAGAAAAGCTCAATGCACATCGTTTACTCTCTCAAGCTATCTTATAGCTATTTGTTTAATGTGCGTTCACTTATTGTTCGTTTATGAAAAAATGAAACCGATTTTCATTTTATCCATCAGTTTCCATAACTGATCACAACTTTCCACTAAGTTGGTTATTAGGAGAAAAAACTGAAATCAATTATCCCATAATTGATTTAATTATAAATAAATAATATATTCATAACCTATAGTTTTAATATCACATCTCATGCAATATATAAACCATAGTTCTTTTTCTCCTTTATGGCATTTAACATTAATTCCTCCAATTAATGTATCTAATACATCAAATCAACTATATCATATACAATTGAATTAATTTAATTATATCATATATAATCAAATTCCCTCTTGTTAATTTGAACACTTTAAACTAATCCAAAAACTGATTCTCAACATGAATCAATTGAGCTACCAAGGGGACCTTATGGACCTGTAACTTGAAGCTCCAACGATACGTGAATAACTGACTAAACTCTTTAATCACGATATCCACCATCTGTTAACTGTCGGGCACTCTACTAAAAATCAATAGTTGCACTCTTCGCGCTACAAATATATTTCTGTGTCCATTGGACATAACCAATCAACAGTACGATGACTCTTCACAGATTGCTCGTAAGTACAGTCGGGCCAATTTACCGTTTTGCCCCTATAATTACATTTAATTTCTTAAGTACTACTAATTCCTCTAATGAACAATAAATCATAGTCCTACTATAAATAAACCCTTCTCGGGCCGAGAGAAGATGTGGTGTCACATTGTTCAAGCCCCGGAATCAACTCTTAAGGGAGCAATTCATCTACTTATCCCTACTTGGGGAAGGAGTGAATTCCATCTTGTGTAGCTGAGTTCCCAACTCCCAACCAAACGAATCCTCAAAATGGTAGGTTTGAGTCGGCAATCTGGCCATTCGCACCCATGCAAATCAAATGACTGCCCTCATAGGCAAGAGTTCCCAACTCACTCATAATTAAGGTCATGTTACCTATGGTCATCCTAGTGAAATGAAAGTCTCTGTCATGAACGACGTTATATAACAAGACTAAACATTTTGTGGTCCGATCTTATACAAACTCCTTTGTATAGAGCATCCCCGCTCGCATATCTAATACATGAATGGTCAGAATCAACCCATTTGTAGCACTTTACAACACTTGTAACATCTTCAAAGCGGGCCACACTCATAGCGTCACCAAGATAAGGTTTCCCTCATTTATCTATATACTACAGACCATTTAGGTTATGACTTAAAACACGATCCACTTCTATGTTTCCACATACATGTTTAAGTTATAATGACAACCAGGGGTCTTAATTTATTAGTTTGTGGTTAATGCAACTAAAATATCTAATATTTCATAGACTTTAATGAATACAATATCTCATATTATTATATCACAAATAGTTTGTTCATATAGGTGTTTACAAACTATAGGACCCTACGAGATTTAGGACATCAACCCTAACACATGTTTGAGTATATAGCCAAAATGATTTATAAGTATAAGGATAAGGTTGAGTATATTATCATAGGGACACTATGGATGCAACCCGCTTTGTATTTTGATATAAATGACATGATCCCAAAATCGTTCATGTAGAGACATGCGAGTGGGAGCATCCTATGCAAAAGATGTTTGCATAAGACTGGACCGCGAAATAGTTATTTTTCTTTATAACACCGTTTACTGTTAAACTGATTATTTCAATTCGATGACCTAAGGTAACTCAATCTCAAACTTGAGCTAACTATGAACTCTTGTTTATTCGAGACTATTCTTTAATCTGCAACGGTGGGAGTGACTCAACATCGCCGCTCAATAAGCCTCCTATTTTAGGGGTAAGACCAAGTAGATAGCTGGGAACATAGTCTTACAAGGTGAAACTCGTTCCTACCCACTTTTAAGGATAATAGATGGGTTGTTCCCTTAAGTACTGACTCATAGTCTTGAACGAGGAGCCCTCCCTCACTATGACTGAGAGGGACTCAATTTATTGGTAAGAGCACCAATTGTTCATTAGTAGATCAACAGAGATTTAAGGAGCAAGATGTGTTACAGGAGTAAAACAGTAATTTTGACCTAGTTGTAAATACGAAGCCTGTGAAGGATCAACTTACTGATTAGGGTTAAATCAAGTGGACATAAATATATCTATAATGAGAAGAGTGCAGCTACTGAGTTTTGGTGGAGTGACCCGATAGTTAACGAATGTTGATTAATTTGGTTAAAAGAATTTAGCCAATTAATCTCGAATCATTGGAGTTCATGATCTGTAGGTCCATTAGGTCCCCTACTAGCTCATCTAAACCTTAGAAAAGTGTGATGATAGAATTTGAAACATTCAAATTTGAATTACGAGAATTGTTAATTATATATGATAGAATTAAACGTTTAATTATCGAATTAAACAAAATTGGAGAGTTGAAAAATATTTAAATATGATATAAATATTAATTACATGAATAGAGATTCATGTTTGGAACAGGTGTTATGTTAATTTAATATTGATATTAACTTAAAATTAATTAATTAAGTTCTCTAATTATTTATTTAAAATTAATTGTAAGAATTAATTTTGTTTAAAATTGATTTTATTTAAATATAATTAGTGAATTAATATTTTTTTAAAATTCATTTTTAATTTTAAAATTAAGAATTTAAATTTTTTATTTTTAAGAAAAATCAATAAAAATGAGTACAGTTATTATAGTGGGGAATTTCCTCTTATCCCACCTATTACTCCACTTAATTTTATTTGTTTTGGTGTCAAACTAATGTGCAATATGATTGCATGATGAATTTGAATAAAATCAATTTCAATTCAGCTGCGGGCTTTTTCATGCATTTGATTTCTGAGAAAAAAGTGTTCTCTTTCAAGTTCTCCACAAACACTCAAAGTCTCCAAGTTTTCCTTAAAACTCTTCTAATTTTGGATCCCACAATCTAATTTAAGGCCAGAGTTAGTAGGGAAGACACTTGTGGTGGTCTATAAGCTGTTGGAGAGGAAAATTCAGCTGGAGATTGGAGCTTTGAAAGGTTCTGCAAAGGTTGCTTCTATAAACCCTAATTTTTGGAAAACTATGAATATGAATGCTTAATCTTTAAAATTCATGTAGTTAGAGTGCTTAAGATCCTAACTACTTCCGTATGTTGAATGTCAACACCATCAGATTTGGTTTTGTTTGTACATATCATATAGGAAATGGTAGAACTTGTGTCAAATCATTGTTGTATTAAACTTAAGTTTCCAAAACATGTTAATGTATGTTGGTATGATAGCTGACTAGCAATGTATATATACGTGCAATGGTTGATGACGAGATTATGGTAAGATGTAGAAACTATAAACTGCTAATGAGGTTTAACAAGTGCTAAGGGGATAAGTGCATAGGAACAGGTTGGACAGTAGTTGTCATAAGAGGATTGACAACTGCTGTGTTCACAACCCTTCTCAGATTTAGAGGGTAATTTAGGAGGGGGTCTGATAGTGGTGGTCAAGGTCGTGACCATGGCAGAGGAATAAATTATTACTATTTTTGTAGTGGTCGTTCTAATTATTCAAATTTCAAGATAATCACATAAAATGATGATCACAAAATAAAAACTCCACAAGATAAGAGTTCAAAAAGTGTTGAAAATAAATACTTCTGATGTGAACTGACTTGGCAATGGTCACATACCTATCATATATTAAAACACTTAGTTGATCTCTTTCAAGCCTCCTTGAAGGAAAAAGGAAAAATAGCAAATTTTGTATACCAGAATAATGAGATATTTTACCCATCCAATATAACATATTTGGATGTGACAAAGTTTTTCAAATCTTCTAAAGAGAAAATTGGTATAATTGATGGCAAAATAAGAGTTTCTTTTGATTTTGAGAATATTTAGTATTAATCTTGTCCCTTTTTTATATTTTCATATTTTTTCCCTCGGTTAATATTAAATTTTGTACATTCCGAATGTTGTTTTTTTTATTGTAATTATTTTCTTTTAATGAAGAAACTTGGATCATTTTCATATGTTGGGTGACTAAAAATGAGTAAAGAATATTTATGTCTGGCAGATAGTGCAACTACACATACTATACTTACAAGTAGATTTTTTTTTTCCAAACTGATAATGCTGGAAGAAAAAGTCAATACGATATTAGGTTCTGCAAATCTGATTGAAGGCTTTGGAAGAACAAATATTATTTTGCCTAAAGGAACAAAATTTACAATTGACAATGCATTGTTCTTTAGATTCTACTTAGTTTTAAAGACATACGTTGCAATGATTATCATATCGAGACCGATAGAAAGAATAATATTGAATGTCTTAATATCATATGTATTGTCTTATATGAAAAACATGTATTGGAAGAGTTGTCTGCTTTATCTTATGGATTATATTATATTCATATACGAGTAATTGAAACATATGCAACAATGAACCTGAAGTTCATAAATCCAATATTTACAATTTGGCATGACAAATTAAGTCATCCAAGGTCTATAATGATGAGAAGAATGATTGTGAATTCAAATGGACACCCATTGAAGAGCCAGAAGATTCTTCAATCTAATGAATTATCATGTGATGCTTACTCTCAAGGAAAATTGTAATTAGACCATCATCAACTAAAATAGGGATTGAATCACCAACATTTTTAGAATGAATTCATGGTGATATATGTAGACCTATTAACATACCAAGTGGACCATTTATATATTTTATGGTATTAATAGACGCATCCAGCAGATGGTCATATGTGTACTTATTATCAAGTCGAAATCTTGTATTTGCAAGATTACTTGCTGAAATAATTAAGTTAAGAACATAATTTCTTGATTATACAATTAAGAACATTTTCTTGATAATACTGGTAAATTTACATCTCAAGCTTTTGATAATTATTGTATGTCAATTGAGATAAATGTTGAACATCTTGTAGCTCATGTTCATACACAAAATGGTTTAGCATAATCATTGATAAAACATTTGTAGTTAATTGCTAAACCATTGCTTATAAGAGCTAAGGTTTCTACATCTATATGAGGACATGATATTTTGCATATGACATCACTTGTACACATTAGGCCAGTAGCTTATCATTAGTACGTGCCATTACAATTAACATATGACCATGAGCCAGATATTTCCTATTTGAGAATTTTTTTTATGTGCAATATATATTTCAATTGCTCCACCACAACATACTAAGATGAGTTCTCAAAGGAGGATATTGGAGTAGAGTTAAACATATAGTACGTTTTGTTTGAGAATTAGTTTATATTGATTTATTTTATCCTAAATCTAATTATGATCTAGTTAGTTGTGAAGATGCAGGTTAGTTATCTAACTCATATAAGCTATATTTTAAATAGGTTACTTAGTACATGTAGAAGAATTTTTATATCATGACGATCAGTGAAACAGATCATAACGGCTACTTTTCCAAATCATGCTGAAATTCTTGCAATTTACAAGGCTAGCTGAGAATGTGTATGGCTAAGATCAATGACTCAGCACATTCGTGAAACATGTAGCTTGTCTTCTTATAAAAATCTAACAATATTATACGAAGACAACACATCATGCATATCCTAAATTAAAGAAGAATATATTAAAGGAGATAGAACAAAGCATATTTCACTTGGTTCTACACTCATGATCTTGAAGAAAATAGTGACATCATTGTACAACAAATTTGTTCAAAGGATAACATAATAGACTTATTTATAAAATCATTATGAACCATAACCTTTGAGAAATTGATGCACAATATTGGAATTGTTAGGTTCTATGTCCTAAAACTTGTGGTTTGTAAACATTATAACTTATTCTGAGAATTCGATAAAGTTGTTGTTGAATATATTGTTTTTTAGAAATCCAATAAACCTAAGTCCCTTGACTATTATATGAATACTTGAACTTTATGTAGAGACATACAAGTAGATCAGGTTCGAGTAAATAGTCAAATGATCTATGGTATATGAATAAAGTTGGGTACCTTATTCTGGTAACACTATTGGATGCAACCTACTCTTTAGTTGTTACAAAGTGTTATAGAGTGCTACATACGAAGTTATCCGGGGGTGTCCTGTGCAAATGAGTTTTGTGCAAGATTGGACCATGAAACCTGTCGCTCTTACTTTATAATGTTGTTTACTGTTTAAGACTAACTATTTCAAAGTGATGAGCTAGGTAACTTAACCTTAATCTTGAGCTAACTCTGAACTCCTGTTTGTTCGGGATTATCCTTTTATCTGAAAACTGTGAGAGTAGACTAATTGCTTCTGCTCAATAAGCTTACTATTTTGGGGATAAGACCGGATGAATAGCTGGAAACATAGTGTGCAAGAGGGAATTCACTCATACCCGATTAGGGTTAGTAGAAAGGTTGTTCCCTTCAAGTGCTCATTCTAGGTCTTGAACAAGAGGCCTCACCCTCTCATTATCCTGAGAGGGATTCAATTTGTTGATTGGATCACAAATCAATTGTTCATTAGGGGATCAGTGGAACTTAAGAAACAAGAGGTAATTTCAGGGGTAAAATAGAGATTCGACCCAGCCGTTATTACGAGCAACCTGTGAAGGGTTAACTAACTAATCATGGTCATATCGAGTGGACATAATATATCTACAGTGAGGGGAGTTCAGCTATGGGCTTAGTAGAATCACCCATTAGTTAACGAATGGGGGTTAGATCGGCTTAATGAGTTTAGCCGATTAATCTTAGATCGTTGGAGCCCATGATCTGTAGGTCCGCGAGGTCCTCCTACTAGCTCGTAAATGGGCAAGCTTTAGGGTAGCTTGAGAAATTAATTTGAAACGTTCAAATTAAATGGAACAAGATAATAAATATTTAAATATATGAAGATGATTATTATGCAAAAATTAATTTAATATTTGATATTTAATTAATTAAATTTTTAAAATTAATTTATAAAATTAATTTAAGAAAATCAATTTTGAATTATAATTGTTAAAATAATTGTTTGTTTAAAAAGAAAATGGAAAAACAATTTGCATGGTTGCACAAAATGGAAAATGGATTTTCTCCATTACCATCATCTTTATGCTCATACAAAAACTATTATCTTCTCTACTTTGATTCTCCAAGCATGAGCTGCAAGCCATGCACTCCATCACTTTGCATGTTCATCTAAATATATAAAGAAGATTGGAGTTGTTGGAGAAGAAGGGAATGCAGAATTTTGAGAGAAAAATTATGGTGAAGAAGAAACTGTCTTCTTCAATTTGTTGCTGTGAGCTTTTCTTGTTTCTTCACTGTTCAAGTTGTTCTTGAGTCCCACAACTCTGCCTAAAGCTCCAAGGGCATAGGGAAGGCTTTGAGGTGGTTCACGTTGATATCAAGTGAAGACAACAGCTGAACAAACGTTTTTCTTGGAGAGTTCATCAAAGGTATGTTCTGAAAACCCATTTTTATGAAAAGCATGCTTTAGTTTTTACCAAAATTAGTAAATTAGTAATATACGTTGGTCGTTGTGATATTGAACGCTAAATGATCGTGTACTTGCGGGAGCTAAGGCGATGCGTTTATTTGCTATATGATAGCATTACGCGATCGTTTAGTTTTAGTCGTGGGAACTAGACGATACGTTGATTTTGCTAAATGATGGCGCTATACAATCGTTTAGTAACGATGCGTGCTAAGCAATGCGATGAAGTGCTACGCGATAGCACTGAGTGATCGTTTGGTCGCAGAGTTGAGCGATTGTATAGATAAATGCTATGCGACACGGTGATGTTCTATACGATGGAGTTATGCGATCGTTTAGCTGAGGCGGATACTAAACGATGACTTGAATGCGCTAGGCGATGGTGTTATGTGATCGCTTAGTACTATGCGATGGAGCTAAGCTATTGCACTGCGATGGAACTAAGCGATCGTCTAGTCCTATGCGATAGAGCTAAACTATCGTCTAGCTTTCAACAAATACTATGCGATCGTGTACCTCTCAACCCAAGGCGACGACGCTACGATTACCTTCAGGCGTTACACGATCGGCCTTAGCAGAATATTGGGTGAATTCCATGCCTGAAACTAAAAATCCTTTCTTGGAATTTTGCATTTTATACTTAGATAACATCTTGTCTATATAAGATACTTGAGATAATGTCAATGTTCTGTTCTTGCGATTCCGAACTATTTGGATTCCAAGAACATACTGTGCTTCTCCCAAATCTTTCATTTGGAATTACGAAGCTAGCCATCTTTTAACGTCAGCTAGATATTCTACCTCATTCCCAATTAGTAGAATATCATCAACATACAACACCAGAAAAGCGACAGTTTTGTTGACGATTTTCTTGTATATACAGGGTTTGTCAACATTTTATTCAAAGCCATAAGATTTGATCACAGCGTCAAATCTCATATTACATGATTTAGAAGCTTGTTTTAATCTATAAATTGATCGATTAATCTTGCAAACCTTTTGCTCTTAACCCTGCTGTATAAACCCTTCTGGTTGAGACATATAGATACTCTCTTCAAGATAGCCATTCAGAAAAGCTATCTTGACATCCATTTATCATATTTTATAATCATAAAACGTGGCTATGGACAAGAGTATTCTAATAGACTTTATCATGGAAACTGGAGAGAAGGTTTATTCAAAATCTACCCCCTCTCTTTGGGTAAACCCTTTTGCCACAAGTCTAGCTTTGTAGGTTTGTACCTTACTGGCTTTGTCTCGTTTTCTCTTGTAAATCCACTTGCAATCGATGGGTTTTACCCCTTCTGGTTGATCTACAAGATCCCAGACAGAATTAAAATACATAGATTTCATTTCAAGGTCCATGGCTTTAATCCATTAGTCTTTGTCCACATCGTTCATTGCTTGGTTAAAAGACAATTGATCCTCTAAACCATCATCTGGTATGATGAGTTGAGTTTCGGTTAAACCTATGTACCGGTCAAGTTGTTGCACAACCCTCCCACTACGGCGAGGCATTCTCAACTCTTGAGAAGGGATGTGAAGTATCAGTTTCATTAACAACTCTTGTTGACGGACCTGCTCTATCAACAACTCTTGTTGATGTATTTGTCATTTCTTTGGACATTCTTTCTATTATTAGCTTACTGCGAGGTTGATGGTTCTTTATATAATCTTCCTCCAGAAAGGTGCATGTGTCGATACAAATACTTTATCTTCTTAAGGATCATAAAAGAGACCACCATTAGTTTCTTTTAGGTAGCCTACAAATAGGCATACTTTTGAACGGTGTTCCAACTTTTTAGCATTTTGCATCAACACATGTGCTGGACAACCCCAAATTCTGAAGTGATATAAATTTCCTGTACGTTCTCTCCAGAGCACGTAAGGTATTTCATAAACACTTTTCGAGGGGGTCATATTCAAAATATACACCGTAGTCTCAACTGCGTGTCCCCAAAAAGAATTTGGTAACTAAACGTAACTCATCATGGAACAAACCATGTCCAACAAGGTTTGGTTTCTCCTTTCTACCACACTGTTCTACTGAGGTGTGCCAAGAGCTATGAGTTAAGACTGAATTTCATGTTCCATCAAATAGTTCTGGAATTTTATGTTCATATACTTATCACCTCGATCCGATTGAAGTGTTTAATCTTTTTACCTAATTGATTTTCAACCTCAGCCTTATACTCTTTGAATTTTTCAAAAGTTTCAGACTTTTGATGCATTAGGTAAACATGCCCATACCTAGGATAATCATCTATAAAATTGATGAAATATTCATACTCTCCTCTCGTTTTAACATTTAGAGGCCCACAAAGGTCTAAGTGAATCAGCTCTAGGGGTTCTTTGACTCTAAGACCTTATCCAAAAAAAGATCTTTTTGTCATTTTACCCTCAAGACAGAACTCACAAGGTGGTAATGAACTGTCTTCCAACTTATTTAGAAGACCGTTCTTAACCAATCTCTCAATCCTGTTGAGATTTACGTGACCCAGTCTCGAGTGCCAAAGATAGGCATTTGGAGAAATCTTATTCTTTTTATGAGTCGCAACAGTTTTAAACATCTATATGTTCAAAATGGCTTTGACCTCAGTTGGTTTTAACATGTACAAGTTATTTTCTAATTTTGCAGAGCAAATCTGTTTATTTCCCATTTTGATTAACACTTCATCATTTTCGAAATAAATTTTATGATTTTGTTCTAGCAAACAAGAGACAAGTATTAGATTCCTTTTCATAGAAGAAATATAATATACATTTTTCAAATAAATGTACTTATCTTCTATAAATTCCTTTATATCTCTCACTGCTTTGGCTGAAACAATCTCCTTGGTCCTTACCTTAAAGATTGTTTCACCTTCTGTCAACTGTCTCCAGGAACTTGTTTCCTGTGAGATAGTATATACATGATTAGCGACACCTAAATCAATTATCCAGATTTTATTGCTTTCCACTAAACGTGGTTCGATAACAAGTAAATCATATTTATCTTATTGTTCAAATTCTACATTCCTGTCTACATAATTCATGATTTTAGATGAGTTGGGAGATAGAGAACAATCCTTTGTTAAAACTCTATCAGTGTAATCAACCACTAATAACTTGTTTGTTGATTTAATTTTACTGTTATTTAAATCGGAAGCGAGTTTTCTAGAAGAATTCGATATGCTGATAAAAGTCAAACCAATTCTAATTAGCAAACTGTAACTAAATCCAAAATCAAGTTTTAGCAAAAAGTAATAATTGGAGGATCTCTTAACAAAGAGCATCCATGAGCGCGTTTGGATCTTTCCGATATCATTGTGACCAAAATTACCACATACACATTCAATCAAACAGTTATGCAATCAAACAAGTCTTATACAAACTCTTTGTATAGGACGCCCCCGCTCTCATGTCCCCTACACAAATTATCAGGATCAGACCATCTGTGACGGGTCGCATCCATAGCGTTACCAGAATAAGGTTTCCCTCCTATATCCATATACTACAGACCATTTTGGTTATCACTCAATACATGATCCACTTGTATGTCACCACACACATGCTTAAGTTACATACAAATAACTAAGGATTTTATGTTCATTGGTTTGTGGTAAAGCAAATAAAACATACAAATGAGAAATCAAGAAATGAAGTAAAATATTATATATTAAACAACACAAGCGTTCGTACAAACTATTTACAAACTATAGGACACGAGACTTTAGGGCATCAACCCCAACAATAATGTACTCATAACCATTATCTATTTGCAACGATACTTTAATGAGTCAGAATATGTGCTACCGAAGGGCAGACATATACTCCTTCACTAAAACAAACAATTTTGACCAAACACTATCTCTGGAATAATTCTTATTCCTATTTTCTCCAGAATAATTCCTATAGTCGTTTAGTTATCGTTTTCGGTCAAGATCTTTACTAACAACTTAGTAATTCTTGTAAATGTGACCTGCCATTTTCGGATCCTATAGAACGGTAAGAATTTGCCTCCGAAATAAAAGACAACATCCAAGACGGAACTATAAGATCCTATTCATTTTACTGAAGCTTGGGCTGTTCTAAATCCTATGTTACGACCCTCTGAGGGGATAGCCATCGCTAAACGACTAGCAAAGGGCCACCTAAAGCAAACCAACAGGCGCAACATAGGAATCTCACGGTTCAAACCAATGGAAGAGACCGTAGGA
>NC_052360.1:7634200-7753523 GCF_009727055.1 Benincasa hispida | reverse complement strand
GCCATCGCTAAACGACTAGCAAAGGGCCACCTAAAGCAAACCAACAGGCGCAACATAGGAATCTCACGGTTCAAACCAATGGAGAAGACCGTAGGATATATTGACACATATCCTTCACCCACTTACTATAAACTACTTCCTCCATTTACCTTGATATTGACTCATACAAAGTACTTTCTGAATGGAGGTCACTCCCAGGGTGACACGAAGTGTCATATGAATCTCACGGTGTAAACTATGTATAGACGTAGCAGTTGAAATCTATATATCGTATAAAAGACATATGTTTGAACAACTTCCTCTTATTCACCGAAATCTAGATTTAAGCTAAAAAATACTTTCCAAATGGAGGTCACTCCCAGGGTGACACAAGGTACCGCTTAAATCTGGATTGTGAACTCTTAGAGATGTGAAAGCTAAAAATAATGTATCATATATGTTATTAATCTCCCACCGAAGTTTTCTAATAACTCTATCATATATAAGTTATTAAACTGCCACTGAAGTATTCTATTTTGGATAGATTTATACTTAGGTTCTTTTCAGCTAATAAAACAACCATAAGTCTATGTGGTTTATCCAAGTATAACTCTTATGGTTGGATTTTAACCTACGATGTCTAGGTGATAAATCATTTTATTACCTCACATCACTCATGTATGCTTATAAAATTGGTTACTAACGCTCAATAATTCGGCCATAATCCCTAAGTAGGAGGTGTCCCGTAAACCGTCAACTTAAGTACCCCCAACCTTAGACAGGATTATATACCAGTTGAGTTTGTAACCTGGGTTTTATAAGTTTTAACAATTAAAACAGGTGGTCCACCTACGTGAACATGCAGATGTTGTTCATGGATTTTAAATGTCTCGCCTAATTTTATAACAACTTATAAAACTTTAGACATGCTAAACATCCATAACATACATAAGGCATTCAATATGTAATATAACACTTATATTAAATACAATAAACCTTAACATACATACTATATATTATAACAATTATAACATACTTTCAATGCATGTAACATGCTTCCTATGGTGGGATTTTAAATCTAAATGGCATACTATATGCACATACAAGATTTATTTAATTATAACATACATCAAATGCATAAATATTTAAATACAAACTGATATAGTTTTAATTTTGGCAAAAACAAGCAAACAAAAACCTAACTACTACAATCAGCTTCAAAATCGTATTTGAACCGCACGAACCACTCTAAACCGAACCCAAGCACCTTGAATCGAACTAAATGAGTCTAAACCGAACCATCCAAAACACTTTGAAGCTAAACTGGATTGGACCTTAAGAAAATTGATCGAACCGGCTGCTCTCAGTCCAACCTCAAAGTCTTGCAAAGGCCGATCATGTAGCGCTAAAGATAATCGTCTAGCTCCATCGCCTTGTGTTGTGAAATGGGTACACGATCGCTTAGTGTTTGCCTCAACTAAACGATCGTTTAGCTTTATCACATAGAACTACACGATCACTTAGTGTATGCCGAAGCTAAATGATCGCTTAGCTCTATCGTATAGAATTACACAATCGCTTATCTCCATCGCTTAGTTATCGCTTTGCTCTATCATATAGAACTAAACGATCGCTTAACACCATCGCCTAATGCTTCATGTCATCGTTTAGTATCTTTCGCAGCTAAACAATCACTTAGCTCCATCATATAGAACAACATTGTGTCTCTTAGCTTTTGGTAACCACGATTGCTTATCTCCGCATCTAAACGATCGCTCAGCACTATCGCGTAGCACTTCATCGTATCGCTTAGCGCGCATCCTAGCTAAATGATCGTATAGTAAATTCAACGTATCGTTTAGTTCTTAGCGCGCATCATAGCTAAACGATCGTATAGTAAATTCAACGTATCGTTTAGTTCTCACGCCAAAGCTAAATGGTCGCTTAGTGCTATCGTATAGCAAATTGAAGGCATCGTTTAGCTCCTGCAGGTACACGATCGCTTAGCATTGAACATCACAACAACCAGCGTCCATTTCTATACGATCATCTAGATTTTCTTCACATCGTGTAGCGTCTAGAGCTAGACAATCGCTTAGCAACTGAACCTCAATAACGATTTTGAGCAGAAGCTGAAAAATTGGAACAACAGCTCGACTTCCTTCACTTGTTTCTTCAATTACATCTTAATTTCAACTCTAATGACTCCAAATAAATTACAGACTCTTGCTAACACATAAAAACTCATCAAACAAGAGTCAATTACAAATTTAAATGAGAAATTAAAGGGAATTAAAATGCCAAAACTCAGAAAACCATATCAGTGCATCAGTTTCATATTTCTCATATAAATCACCCATCAAACCAGAATTAAACCGAATTGAATGCTTATATGATACTCTGATACCAATTGTAGGATTGTATCAGCAACAACGGAAGCACAAGAATCATCTAAGCACTCAAATTCATTAATTTTGGCAAAATATAAAGCATGCTCTTGCAGAAAACAAGTGAGTTTCAAGACATACCTCTTGTAGAACTTCTTTAAAGCTCATTCTCCAGTTGCTATTTTCTCCGAATCTTGTTGCATACCACCTCAAGATCTTCCCCAAAATTCTCTTGGTGCTTTAGATTGAGTTGTGGGACTCAAAACAAGCTTGAATAAAGGGATGAAGAAGAAAAGATCACAGCAACAATCTTTATGAAGAACCCTTTCTTGAACTTGAATTTTCTCTAAAATTCTCTATAGATTACATGTCCAATTTTCATTCCAATCTCTTCATTATATTGCAGATCAACATGCAAAGGAGAGAGTTGCATGAGTTTCAGCTCATGCTTGGAGAAGACAAGGCAAAGTTGAATGCTTTTTGTGTGAGCAAGTAAAGAGATGGATGATGGAAAATCAAGCTTTTCCATTGTGTTTGTTTTCTCTTTTTCAATTTTATCTCAAAAATCAAAACTTGATTTTAAAATTCGTTTTGATTTTAAAAATTAAAAGTAAAATTAATTTCATAAATTAATTTTAAATAAAACTTAATTAATTTAATATCAAGTACTAAATTAATTTTTAGACAAATCCATCTATATACATTTAAATCATATTTAAATATATATAAATTTAAATCATATTTAAATATATATAAAATTTTCTATTTCGTTTAATTCTCAAATTAAACATGTAATTATATCTCACACTATTCTAGAGTTAGTCCGTTACGAGCTAGTAGGGGACCTCGCGGACCTACAGATCATGGACTCCAACGATCCAAGATTAATTGGCTAAACTCATTAGACCATATTAATCCTCATTCGTTAACTAATGGGTCACTCCACTAAAGCTCATAGTTGTACTCCCCTCACTGTAGATATATTATGTCCACATGATTTAACCATAATCAGCAAGTCGACCCTTCACAGGTTGTTCGTAATAACGGCTAGGTCAAATATCTGTTTTATCCCCGAGATTACGTCTTATTCCTTAAGTCCCTACTGAACCTCTAATGAACAACTGGTTTGTGATCCAATCACTAAACCAAAATCTCTTAGCCCAATGAAAGGGTGGGACCCCTTGTTCAAGACCTGGATTCAGTACTTGAGAGAACAACCTTTCTTTTATCCCTAAATCGGGTAGGCGTGAACTCCGTCTTGCACCCTATGTCCCCAGGTATCTATTCGGTCTTATCCCTAAAATGGGAGTCTTATTGAGCCGGCGATGTTGAGCCAACCCTCCTCATCTATGTAAATCTAAGGACAATCCCAAATAAACAAGAGTTCATGGTTAGCTCGGGATTAAGATCGAGTTACCTAGGTCATCTAGATGAAAAGGTCAGTCTTTTATAGTAAACAACGTTATAAAGTAAGAGTGACTTATTTCTTGGTTCTGATCTTATGCAAACTCATTGCATAGGACGCCCCCACTCTTCATGTCATAACATGTACGAATTAGGATCACGTCATATGTAGCACTTTACAACTCTTTGTAATAACAACAAAGTAGGCCACATCCAATGGTGTTACTAGAATAAGGTACCCAACCTTATTCATGTACCATAGATCATTTTGACTATTTACTCGAACCTGATCCACTCTTATATCTCCACATAAAGTTTAAGTACTCATACAATAGTCATGTGTCTTAATTTATTCGATTTAGACTTTCATACAATTTATGAAATCAATAAAATTTATTGATTATAGAAAATGTTTATCATTTTACAAACTGTTGGGTTTTATGTCATTTTCCAAACTGCGAGTTTTAGGACATAAAACCCAACCGTAAATATACTGTATTCTTTTTAAGAGTATTAGATTATATGAAATATGTACTTTTTTCTTCCACCAGGATTTTTTTCCCAATGGGTTTTTCCTAGTAAGATTTTAACGAGGCATGTTTCATATATATGATGGGCATCTAAGGGGGAGTATGATAAATATCACGATAATAGATGCCAATTAGATGTCCATACTTAGTGTCCATTGACCATATGTCATGCCCTCATTTCTTAAAGTGTTGTCCATGTGTCTCAACATTACACATTATTAGCGTCTATGTAATCCACCTCTTACTTGCCAAATTACCTATAAATAGTGGCATTTGGTGGGTTTTGGAATACACACATTGGGCAAAATCCAAAAAGATTTGGAGAAAGTGAAGAAATCCATCCTTTTTATTTTATTTACTTTATTTATTTATTTCATATATTTATATATTATGTTTAATTTATTTTAATATTTATTTATTTATTATATTATATTATATTTATTTTTTAATATTATATCTTATTGGTATCCGTATTCCCATTTTGCTCTTCAAGTTCACAACACAAAACCTTTTTTTTTGTCTCACGAGTAGTTGTTTTAAGGTTACAAAGTCGATGTGCGACATTCTTAAAAAACTACAATATGTCTCTAAATAGTTTTTAAATGTTATATATTTTTATAAAACTTTTAAAAAGTTGCAATTATTAAAAAATCCAAGGAGTGAGAAGAAAAAAAATCTATATAAGGACTTTATAAATTAAAACAACAACATGGTTAAATGTATTGGAACATTCAAATTTTATGAACATTCTTATAAACTATATATTTTACGATCAAATAACTGTCTCGTAAAATTAATAGAAGTGTGTAACATGCAATTATACATTTATATGAGCGTGTACAAAGAATATTGTTTGCCTATATAAGGATTAGTATGTCTTGGAGAATTTTTGGTTGGTCTAATTATCTATTACATTTAATAACCAATTTTCAAATGTACTTTACTTGAGAGGTTGAGCCATTATAAATATGCATCGTCTCAATAGAAGTCCTTATTCACCATTATATGCACAATTTTTCTCTCTCTTTTCACATGTAGAATGCATACTCCTAATACATACGCGAAAAAATAATACGAAAAATCTTTAAAATGTTAAATAAAAACATCTTCGTAGAATTTAATGAATTGTGGTGTTGTTCATGAATTGACATGTTCACACAATCACACAATTTTTTTTAAAATGTGTTACATGATACGTATAAATAATGGTAAAAGAGGTCAAATAATGTATGATTGACAATGAAGACATTGATGTTTAATCACTCAAATTATGTATAAGTAGTTTGGATTTTACTTGGTCTTATTTATTCTTTAGCTTTATTAATATATATAATTAAAGTCTCACTGCCTACGTCATTTCCAACTTAATTTTAAACTTTTGTATTATAGAAAAAGTAATTTAAAAGGTTTTCTTTAACCACTCACTTATAAATATTTAAACCTTTATAACACCAATTAGTATTGTCCATAAGTCAAAATAAACCAAATGATTCCTAATACTCAGCTATTATGAAATATGAAGGCCAAATTTAAATAACTTTTAAGTGCTTTATATATATATATATATATTATATATTATAATATATATATAATATGTGTATCATTTTACACCCTTAAATTTTAAGAGTCGTATCAATTTAAACTATAAAATAACAACTGTATTAATTTAAATTCTAAACTCATGTTAGTGTATCAATTTACAACTGTATTTCATAAATAGATTTTCAATTAGGTCTTGTTTTAGCCTCTTTAGAGGTTATTACTTCCTTGGTAGCTCAATACATTTTACCTGCTTATGCGTTCATAGCACAAGACTTTACTACTCAAGCTGCGTTATATAACCATCACCAATGCATAGCACGATTCATTGTGACAGGAGCTTTTGCTCATGGAGCTATATTTTTTTTTATTATAAATTATAATCCAGAACAGAATGAGGGAATAGCAGTAGACCATAAAGAAGTTATCATATCCTATTTAAGTTGGGTCAGCCTTTTTCTGTGGTTCCATACTTCGGGGGTTTATGTTCATAATGATGTCATGCTTGCTTACATTTAGTCTAAACGTCTGTTTGTAAAACGATATTTGATCAAAAAGTCCAAATACATTTGAAAATTAATGCAGGTATAATTTTTAAAAGTAATCGTAATGAAGAGACTAAATTGATTGACTTATGAAAATTTATGATTTAAACTAACTAAATTATAAATTTCACATAATATTGATCGCGAAATATGAAGAATATATAAATTGATACACTTATAAGAATTAAGGCTAAAATCGAAATAACTATTCGGTTAAAGTTTGATACAACCTCCAAAATTGAAGGATAAAAATTAATATCTATCTATTTTTTAAGTCCTAAAAAGGCGTTCCAAATTCGTCCAATATTTTACTAATCTAACAGATAAAAATTGAAACAAATGTCTTAAATTACCAATAAATTGTAAATAAAGAAAAATAATACAAATTTATACGGATAATGAAAAAGGGAAATATGACAATTTTAATATTAAATGTTATGAAAATATCGACAACCTGATTTAAGAACCTTTAAAACTCTTTCAAATACAGCATTAAATTTTACTGATTAATTAAAAAAATGAAACAAATAGATGAAATATTCGAATCCGAAATAAAAAGGTTTGATTTGTGAGAATAATAAAGTGATTATAAATATCTTATAATAATAATTCCATTTTTTTTCCTTTGTATCTTCTTGTCCTCGACAAGAATTTAAATCTCTATGAACAAGTTGATTATTATTATTATTATTTTGAAGAAATAAGCAAGTGGATTAAATGGATGAATAACGGAAATAGCTCCTATTGTTGACCCATTAAGGTCAATATTTACCTAAAAAAAGTGCACAAACAAGCTTTTGCTTTCATTTTCTTCCAATTTACTATGACTTAAAGAATAAAATAAATATACCAAAAAAACTTTAGTGGGATGATCAGACAATTATAGGAGCAATATTTTTTCCTTTTTCCTTTTTTATTTTTGTTAGAATACCATTTTTATCTATGTATTTAAATTCGAGGATTTTAAAATATAAAAAAGAAGGAAAACTATTTATACAAAATAGCAAAATTTTAATCTTTTTGTTAGAGGCTCATAAAAGTCTATAAGTGTCTATGAAATTGATAGAAATCTATAAATATCTATCATTATTTTTGCTATTTCTATAAATAGTTTAACATTTTTTTCTATATGTGAAAATTTTCATTTAAAATTTTATATAATTTTGAATCCATATATTTTTAAATATCATTTCACCCTAGCTCGTAAAACTTAAAACTAGTTACATTCATTAGTTTGTGGTTAAATTTTGCTAAAAATAATTACTTCCTATAACTATTGACTTTAGGGTTTTTTTGTAAAACATATTTACATGCATCGTGCATTTTCTTGAAACCATCATTTGTTATGTTACCAAATTGAAAGAAAAAACAATTAATTTTAATAACGGTGACTAATTTTAAAATTTATTGAAAATATATAATTAATTTTAAACCTTTGAAATTAGATAGTTTAAAAACATACAAATCCCATAATGTAAAGATCAAAATTATATATATTTTTAAATTTAAAATATGTATTTGCAAGTATTGAGACATATTATTATATGATAAATCTCAAAATGAATCATTTTTTTCTTTCAATAGTACAGCGATAGTCAGCTAATGGTAATGGATGATAGACAATAAAAGTGATACTCATAACACAGATAGACACAAATAAAATAATAGTTTGTCGTAGATAGACATTGAAATTCTGTTATATTTTTAAATATTTTGATTTATTTTCTTATATTTGAAAAGAACCCAAATTTAAAATTATATATATATATGTATATATATATATACACACGTGTGTGTGAATTTTCTATTAGAAATTGACATAAAACTAAAAGAGAGATTCAAGGGTATCACTAAAAACAAACTTCATAGATAAAATCATTAAATTTGAAACTTGGTAATTCAAATACAACCTAACTCAAATTTCAGAGACCAAAATAGTATTTCCTCATTATTATTATCGTAAATGAATTCGTCCACGAATCGTTCCTATTCAAAAAATAATAATAATAAATAAATATAAATAATTTGAACTTGAGTGCGTATACCTTCTAAATACTTGATTTTCTTCCCAACGAGAAGAGGAGGAGGAGGAAAAAAAAAAAAAACAAAAAGAACTACGGTTGAAATTGGAACATAGAGTATAACTTTCATTGTCTTGGTCCTGTATTGAGATTCCTTTATATTATTTTTGTTCCTCTAAATTTAATTATGTACTTTCAATTAATATTACATTTAGTCATTCAACTTTATTTTTTTTATTGAAATGGGTTAAACAATACTGATAATTTTAATGCGAACAAATACTAGGTAAATATAATTATAAAATTCACACAGGAAATGCGAATATAGACAAAATAAATAAATAAACGTACAACTTAAACTAAATTTAAAATTGGTTAAAGGTACATGGATTAAAGTTAAACATCTGAAAGTACAAAATTAAATTAATTAATGAAACTTTTATGCATATAACCAAATACCAATTACATAGCTAGCTCGTTAGACAACATCAAAAATATTATTTAGCTCTATTTATTTCAGATTTTTTCATAGAATTTGGGACAGATATTTAATATCTTTATTTGTTTTATAGATTTTTAAAATCCAAAATATTATTATCTAGAGAACTTTAAAATCCATCTGACATATGTATCCTACAAAAATGTGAGATTTTTATATCTGGGAGATGAACAGTAAAAATATAGCTCAATTAATTGATAAATAAATATCAATTATTCATTACTATTAATTTTAATTAATTATTAAATATAAATATATATTTAGAATTAAAATTTCAACTAATATCTTTACCATGAATATTTTATGTTATTTTAACTATTTAATATAAGTTATTATTGCTAATTATCAATATTTTAATTAATTTATTGATTAATTTAAGGAAAATTTTCACAGATAGAAAAAATGTCAAACTATTTACAGAAATAGCAAAAAAAAAAACACTGATAGACACTGATAGACTTTTATTAACATTTATCACATAGTATCAATGATAGACTTCTAACAGCCTCTATTGAAGAAGATTACATTTTGCTATTTGTGTAAATAGTTTTTTTTATTTTCCTGTTTTTGAAAATTTTCCTTAATTTAATTATTTTTTAGTAATTAATTTAATTATGTTCAATTAAAAAGTATTTATTTATTTATTATTTTATTAATTAACATAACAATAGATTAATTAATATTAAATTAAATTGTTCTCTTCCATTTAATTAAGCAACTATTTACATTTAGTTTCTATATATTGAATTTAACACAAATATTTAACTTCTAGACATTAATTATTTTGCACATCCAAACACAAACATCAATTATTTTAGACATTTAAGACTTTAATATTTAAATTATAAATATTTAATATTTATATTCGTAAAATAATATCTGCAATTCAAATGATTTCAAATGATCCTTTAGAGATAACGTGGTTAGATATAACCCATTTTTATACTATAGTTGATCATTTAAAAGTAATCATTTCATTTGGGGCCCTTTAAGGGATTTAAAAGGCCAACTAAATGTAAGGTTCGTGCACTTATTTTGTCTTATATTTTTCCTGGTCAGAGTGTTGGACCTTGACAACGTGGGTTCCTCTTAATTTAATTCTTAATTACAAATAAAAAAAAAGTAGCACTAAGATTCTTATAAATCTAACTCTTCATAATAATTCAACTTTAATTTAAACAATACAGATTATTTGGATTGTATCGAAGCTAAAAAGGCAAAAGTAAACTATACTCTCAACTATGATGATGGTTAGTTTTATTTTAGTTCATAGCTTAATTTAAAATATTTGAATTAGTAACCACGACGGTTGTATTTAAAGAATGATGAAGTTTTTTAAGTATGAATTTTGAATTTCGTTGATATTTTCTCAATACAACCACTGATATTTATCTTCTAATTTATTTGTTTTTATGATACTTAAATCAAAGGTTGGAGTGCTGGTTATCGAGCAAATTTGATATATTGACCTACGTTAATGTTGAGAAAGACTTCCCATTGTCGCATGAATAAATAGAAAAATAATAGAGAAATTAAAAGAAAATAATAAAAAACTAAAAACATAATAATTTACGTGAAAAACTCCAAACTCAGAGAAAAACTACGGACCAGAAAAATTCACTATGTAAAAAATTACCCCAATTACAATATCACTCTCATAGTTTTTGACTGTTCACACATTTTTTCAACTCTCAAACTAGAGAATACAAAATAAATTTAACTAGCGTCAACATGCTAAACTTAAAAGTGCTTCTAACTGGGACGATTTGAAATTAAAGGCATAGACTCATTTTATAGTACCTGGAGTCCATCACTTTCTTCAAATTTTCCAATCAAATTGTACTTCTAATATTTTGTTAAAACTCGATAATTAGATCAAAACTTGGTTAGTCGATCTTGTGTTTGAATAGGTATTTAGTTTGTTGATCTTGTACTTTAATTTGCCTTTGGCTTGTTGATCTTGTATGTTAAATCAATGTCTTTAAACATTGGATGCTTTAGATGTTTTTGACTTGTCTTAAAAAAAAGTTCTAAAAAAACCTTTCGATCTTCAAAGTCTTTAGGTCTTAAAATCTTATAATATTCAAAGCATTTCAATCTTCTTGGTTTTTAAGGGCATTAAAAAGTTTTATGATCTTATAAAATTAATTTTGAGTGCTTGCCTTTGGGTTCTCAAGTTTAAGAGGATCAAACCAGACTGACTCGGTTTGGTTCAGGTTAGGTCAAGTTTTATTAAAAATTGAATGAAACCAAATTGAATTAAACCAAGATGGTTTGGTTCGGTTTGGTCCATCGTAGACCGAACCACTTTAAAATAGGTCAGGGTTTTTCTTTTTGCCGTACAATCTCAACTCACACAGGAAATTTCACAAAATGTCATAAAAACTAAAAACTTTTCTACCAATGACCTCTTCTTAAAAATTAATCTACCACTAACCTTTTGCCCATGCGAAATTCCAAAATTACCCCCAATTTTAAAAAGCTTTCAGACCAAAGCCTCCGACTCCCACCTTCTTCCTTCAACCATTTCTCAAGCATTCATTCAATATGTATTCAATGCAACACCAACATTCCACCAGAGCATTTATTCCCAACTAATATTCTACCAGTAGCATTGAATAACGTTGGCGTATGAACAGAATGGAATGTCACTCTCAGTATTCATTTTCTGTCGAACTCCCCACGAAATTCTCCCGTTGTTCTCTTGGAGTGTTCTCTCAAAGTTTCAATCCAACATCCTCATCGATCTCTTTCAATTTCTTCATAGAATAGATTCACGAGTTTCACACTTCTTCGAGTACCAAGGACTCATAAGAAATCATTAAAAAGATTTAATTCATTGAAAATTTCCTACCTCAATATTATTATTTGACTAAAGTTTTGTTAAAAAAAAAAAGGATTTATTACATTTTATTATCATATAAATGTATATTCGGATTAACCCATCAACTAGATATATAAAAAAAAAAAAAAAAAAAAAGATAAAAATACATAATAACAATACATACATATCAACATTTTCTGCCTAGTTTAGTTAACTGAAGAGACTCAAATAATCTTTCCCTAAAATAAAGTGAAAAAGATGTATGAATTGTTACTTGGATTTACAATTATTCATTACAGACAAACACAAAATACGAAAAAATGAGGTGAAAAGAAATACATAATATGTTACATATGTAACTTTATTCTTTATTAATCAGATTCAAGCAGATATTCAAATTGATATCTTCCATTGTGGATTAACTCCTGTTTACTCCCCCAATTATATAGAGTAAATGCATCATAAATAAAAAAAGAACGGGGGACTAGACTAGTTTCAGAGGTGTTAGACTATCTTGCATAAGGCCAAAGTCAAACAGATCTAGATTAAACGATTGTTCCTACCTATTTTTTTTTATTTTACTCGAAATTTGAGTAACCTAAATAGGTCTATCGCTTTCATAATAAGTATCATTTAACATTAAATGAACGATCGTATAGTAATATATACAATCATTCATTACAATATAAACGATCGCTCATGAATTAATGGACAATCGTGTAGTAAGTTATAAACGATCGTGTAGTAATTTATAAACGATTATGTAGTAATTATAAATGACCATATAGTACTGTATAAACGATCGTTTAAAAATTTATATACGATCGCATATACAATACAAAGTAAACACTTATAAATAGTTAAGCGATCACTTATCAATTACTGAGTAATTTCTTAAACTTTTATGAGACATTGCTTAATATTTGTTTACCCATTACAGATCAATGATGCTACTTTGCATCTTTATACGATTTGTTAGGATTAGGATGAGTCTAAAAGAAATTATGTTGGAGGTCATATGAAAGATCTGAAAGTCGGAAATAATATAACAGACGATGAATTAGTGAATACTATGCACCAACGACTAAATATTGATCCGGATGTGTTTGATATACACATCAAGTGTTGTTACAATTTATTGGTCCCAGTTCTCCCGATTGATATAATCGATGATGAAGATCTCAACTTTTTTTTAGAAGGAAGTGATGCATCTCGGATGCCCTTTTTTGTATCAGTTACACCTTGCAAAAGTCATGGAGTACACACAAACAATATGTACCAACATTGCAATCCAATCGATCAACCCATTTCAGCCAGTCAAAACTTTAGGTTTGCAGTCATTCCAACACGTAATATTCATACCATGTCTTCATTGGATGTCCATATTGAGCTATGTAACTTGGGGGATGAGCAAAGTGAAGCTTGGTTTGGTCACAACAACGAACTCAGGTGTACTTCATAGTTTGATACTGAACATGGATATGGACAATCTTCAGGACCACAAATTTCTCTAACACCTTACATCTATGTTCCAACCCCACCTACTTCCGTCTCACCTAGTTGTGATGCTCCGGTTCAAATGCAGTCCACCATTCTAACCCAACCATTTGTAGATATACCTAGACCATCAGAGGGCCCATCGTATGATGACCTCATCACAATACCTCGTGACTATCTGAATTACAAACATATAAAAGTCAGTTAAGTTTTCTTTTTCGAAATATGATTTGTCAGTTACATTATCAATGCTTGCAATAAAAAAGCCGTGTAAAAAGGTCAACAAAGAGCTTGCTAACTATCCGTTGGTTGAGGAATGCAAGTGGAGGGTCCATGCAAAAAACATGAAAGAAAGTGATTCCTTCAAAGTGATGAAATATCTAAGCGAACATATATGTTCTCTTGAAATAAGAACGGACAATCATCGACAAGCAAAAAGTTTGATTATTGGATATTTAATCAAGTTCAAATACGAACAATTTGGTTGAACATACCGCTCGAAAGATATAATTGAAGACGTCCGATGAGATTATGGTGTGAACATAAGTTATGGACGGGCTTGTCGCGCAAGAGAATATGGATTGGTGTTCGCATGAGGGTCGTTGGAAGGATCATATGTTATTGTTAGAGTATATGGCGAGGCGCTTAAGCTTGCAAATCCAGGTACGATCTTTAAGGTTGAAGTAAATGACAGGTAATGGCACTTGGTCCATGTATTAGGTTTTTTTTCCGCCTAGTAATTGTTGTTGATGGGACCCATTTGCACGAGAAATACAAATGTGTATTGTTAATAACAACGTGTATTGATGACAATAATAACATATATCCTATCGCCTTAAGTGTTGTAGATGGTGAGAACGATGCATCATAGACTTGGTTCATGACTCATTTGAAGGCTTTGATAGAAGACATTCTGAATTTAGCGATTATATTAGATGGTCACATATCAATTACAAAGGTTGTCTCATGTATATTCTCTTATGCATTTCATATCCTCTGTATATACCATATTCAGAACAATTTGATTAACAAATTCAAGAATAAGGACATGGTCCCACACTTCTATCTAGCGAATAAAGCTTATAGAATGTATGAGTTTCAGATGTATTGGGCTAAGCTCCATCAACATCATGGTGTGACGACCTATCTTGAGGAGGTTAGATTACAATAGTGGGCAAGGGTTTATTAAGTCCATTGTAGGTATGACAAGATGATGACATATATAGTAAAATGTCTCAGTGGAGTGTTGAAAGATGCATGAGAACTACCGATCACGAAGCTATTAGAGCATATCTGCGAGTGGCTACAAGGTTGGTTTTATATGTGACGTATACATGCAATGGCATGCACAAATATTGTAACTGATTACGCGATGAGTATTCTTAAGTAATCGGAATTGATGTCTAGAACATATCGTGTTTCCCCCGTAGACATGCATATAATTAATGTGGACAATGGATATTCGAAGGGGTTGGTTGATCTTCGTTCATGGACATGTACTTGTATGGAGTTAAATTGCATCGAGATCCCATGCTCCCATGTAATATCTGCAACAACCTTTAGAAACATTAATGTTATGTGCAAAATGGTTTATAGTTGAGTGTGTGCTTGTTGCTTATGTCGAACCAATCTTCCCAATTGAACATAGACAAGAATGGAGTCGAAGACTAGATTTTGAAGACTTTGAAATTATACCACTACGAAAAAGGTAGCAAGTTTCGGTTGACATCAAACCATTAGGATACCTTCTGCTGGAGAGGAGCCACGTCAAATACATAGGTGTACACGATGTGGTCAGAGAGGACATAACAAGAAAATGTGCAGACAAACATTAATAACATATGAAACTGGCCCATCTAGGCTTAACGATATGTAATTTGTATGCAGTCGATTTATTATAAGTGAAGGGCAATTACTTAGTTATTTATAGGGGATGGCTTAGTTGTTATGTGCGATCGTTTACTTCGATCTGTGCGATAGCTTAGTTATTTGTATGTGATCACCTTATTATTTGTATGCGATTGTTTTGTTATTTGTATGCGATATTATAGTTATTATGTATGATCGTTTACTCAGATATATGAGATTGTTTAGTTAGTTTTGGGTGATTTCTTAGTTAAATGTACAATGCCATCTGGATTCTATTACCATACATATTTATTTGCCCACAACTAGGCAACATACTATTTACTATACAATGCCATATTAGCCCGTGTTAAGCTAGCCATATCAATACCAGTTACACGATATTCTATAAGTTTAGCACAAAAAATGTCACGGTCAAGAGACTTGCCCTCTTGGAGGGTCATCTTCAATCTCTTCACTTCCCATTGCCTGTACTTGAACCTCCTATGTTGAATGTCAAATCAGACAGAAATCAACATCAAAGGTATTGCTCTGGCCACAAGTTGAAGATAACCATTAATTATGTCTCTACTGATGTAGTTCAGCATGGAGTCAAATACAACGATTGTGCACCTTTCCAGATCGATGGCAAGCATAAGCCAGTGTTGCTTGATGTTGATTGGCCCAAATACAAAGTCAACATCCGTCCATGCTGGTTTGTATTTTTTATATTATTTAAGCACGTAGTCAGTAAAGAAGTGAGAGTCCGCCCAAAACCTCATGTGTGCTTCATGATCTAACCATCATGCCACTTTGTCATCCTCTATTTCAAGACCTTTTAACCGGATCTTAGAAGAAATTCCCTCTGACTCTATCAAAACATCCTGAGAAAGGCAATATGTAAATACATGGTTGAATGAATAGTAGTTTCAACAAATATGTGAAATTTTCGTACTGTGAAGCTCAAATCAATCAACATGAATCCATACTTGCACAGGCCAAGTTTTGAGTGCAACTTCCGATGCACGTGCATCAATAGAATATCCATATTTTTGTCCAACAAAGAAAAATATAAGTATAAATACTGTAAATTTCATGAACGATCGTGTAGAATTATCTTAGCAATCGTGTATAATTTTCTGAATGATCGTGTAGAATTATCTTAGCGATCATTGGGAGCTTTCTACACGTTTGGAAACTTCTACATGATCGATTAGAATTTTCTAAACGATCGATTATGGTTAATGAATTAATAAAAATACTTACGTCTCCAAGCACTCATGCGTTCTGCTCAAGTGTTTTGAAGAAATCCTTGGTCTTAAAGGTATATACTACCCTCCACTCCTCATTTTTGGTTTTAAGATGACTTTTCCATTTTTTGTATGCATTCCATAAAACATCTGAGATTGGGAAGCATAAGTCATAGGAACTAACGATCCTTATGGGGAACTCAAGTACAGGGACCAAGGGGTTGGGATTGATAACACTAGTGGTTGGTTTCAATCCCATTACTGGTGGTTGAACTTCTTGAGATTGGGGCTGAAAATATTTTGAAGGTGAATGAGGTGGTTGAGGACCACTTGAATAAGGGGGTTTAGGATCACTAGGAAGAGAATCTCCCATTTTCCCCATTTTCACGTCCTTATGTGTGAATTTGGTTGGTTTTTTTCCTTTTCCAGCGCTCGCGATTGTTTTTATCCTACATTTAAATTATAAATCAGTGATAGTACAGTGTTAAGATAACTAATTCATGCAATAGCCTTACCTTGACTTCAGTGGTATCCTTTTGAGCTGAAGTCCCCACAACCTTGGCTAAATCCGAATCGAAATGGCCCCTAAGATTAAATGCTTGAGTGGGGAGTTCATGTATTTCATTAGTAGTTTGATGAATTGACTGTTCATCAACAATTGGATCATTGATGGCGGTGTCTATCAATTCAAATATTGGATCCGGTTATTGAGTTTTAGATTGCTCTCTAATCATCCCAACTGGCTCTTCATTAACATATTCATCTGCACTGGTCTAAGGGGGATATTCTCCATGGTGGGTTTCTTTGTGGGTATGAGGGGGATCTTCTGCATGGGTCGAATAAACCTCTGTATTATTACCACCATCATTATCATCATCATGAGAAATCCCCTCATTATTGTCCCTCTCATCATGATGAGTCCTTATATTATTACTATCTTGAAAAAATCAAGTGAAATATTCTGTTAAGCGAGGTAATCGACTAAGAGTATCTAAACGATCGTTTAATAATCTTAAAAGATCATCTATATTTCATAAACAATCATTTAAGAATATGTAAACGATCTTTTAGAAAATCCAAAAGATCGTTTAAGACCATCTAAACAATTGTTTAATAATCTTAAACGATTATCTATATTTTCTAAACGATCATTTAAGAATATGTAAGCGCTCGTTTAGAAAATTCAAATGATCGTTTAATATTATTTTAAACGATCATTAAAGAATATTTAAATGATCGTTTAGATTATCTAAACAATCATATAAACGATCATTACCATTTTAGAATATTTAAAAGACTGTACAGAAATATCTGCCTTATTCAGACGATGGACTATCATCTTTATTTTGTTCAGTTGTTGGCTCATTAGATGACGTTGGACAGTAAATGTCTCTCCCATATGACGGACCATGGTAGTCAAATTTACCAAATCTCTGCGAACTTCTTCAATTTCCTCCCTAAGAACCTTATAGGATTTGGAATGACGATGTCTTGAGGACTTCTACTGCTTATTTAATGTTTCGTCATGTGCCCTCTTACCCTTCAGGGGGTTAGTCTGAACCAATAATGTGGCTCTGACTTTATGGGGTTATTCTTAACCAGTATATGTGGTTTTGACCCTATACATTGCACATTTATTGGCTGATTTACATGGGGTTCACGCTCTTCGTGCCCCCAAAAGGACCCGTGAGTATCGATAGAGTGTTCAACCTCTTCGATCCTTTTTTCTTCAACAACATGAACCACATTAAGTCCTTCCAGTCTGTCTTCCTTGTACCTTATCTCTTATGCACTAGGTACAATTCTCGACACAACAATAGTATGTACATAAACAAACGAGCAAGTCATAATTCATGAAACTATACACAAATGAGCAAGTCAGAAGCGATCGATTACTTACTTTTTTTGATGGAAAACATTATTTCTCAATGATTTATAAGATGAAGTACGGGAACAAGTCCATCAAAGAATTATAGGAATTGCAACCTTGCAGACTTTGATGACTATGAACTTACTTGATGTGGATAAAATTTCGTAAGCCAAAACCTATGATATGAGAACTTTGTTACACGTACATAACACACATGTTCAATGTATATTAAAGTGAATCATAAACAAAAGTACATACGTAGAATGTAAGTGTGAATCTCTTTATACGGTAATATGAGGCATGGTAATCATTTTCTGCTTTCTTTGAATCATATGCCTCATTCTTCCTGTGCATGATAGTCTTCAAGCTATTCAATGTACATTTATAAAAGAGAGAAGACCAATCGTAATGTACAAAGACTTCATGGTCAGCGACAATCCCAAATATATTCATACTGAATTGGGTTTTCTTGTCTTTTCCAATCATCACCGTTTCAATGAATAGTGCCAATACAACCTTGACAGCATCTTTGTCATTAGTAAAATTGAATTTCTTGAATGCGGTCTCCACATCCTTGCAACAACTATTCTTTTTATTTGGGTCCTTCGGTCCAATAACGAGTTCTCGCGACCTTTCACCACTTGTTTCTCTTTTTACTATTTTCCTTGGTCGGCCATAACCCAGTTATCAAGTTAAAATCGTCTTGGGAGAATGTTACATTCTTCCCTAGAATGTTGAATGATATAACATATGGGTTCGCATCTGCTAGCTCCCTTAATAAAAAGTGGTGCTAAAGTTGCCCATTAAAAACAAGAATCTATATCCAACAATGGACCAAAGACCATTTTCCTATACAGTCTCCTCTATTCTTCTGTCAACTTATTCTTAATCACAGAGGCAGATTTGTGGACTTGGCAAGATACTGTAGTAGGGACGACCATCTTATTAATTTGACAAGCGTGTACATTACAACAATTAGTAAACAATCACATAACATAAATTAAACGATCGTGTAATAGAAACTAACCGATTGCATAACATATATCTCAATGATCACATAACAGTTAGCTAAACGATCGCATAATAGGTAGCTAAACAATCGCACGATATAAATCTAAACGATCACATAATAAATATCTAAATGATCACTTATTATTTTCTATTTGATCGCTTAGTAATCTCTATCCGATTGCTTAGTAATATCTAAACGCTCACTTAATATTCTCTAAATGCTTAATATTCTCTAAACACTCGTTTAGTATTCTCTATCTGATTGCTTAGTATTCTCTCAACGATTGTTTATGGACGAATACGCGATTAAATCCTAAAAGATAGTCAAACCTCGAATATCAACATGCATTCTTCAAGGAGAAAAGTCTCATACCTTTCAGATCATAACAGTGGTGGCAAGTGCTAGAGACGACCGGCGAGAAACCTGCGATGAGTGCTCGACTGAAGTTCATAGAGAAAACAATAGCATATTTGAGAGATTTTTTTTTGGTTTTTTGGCCATTTTGGAAAGTTTTTAACTCACAACCCCCTCCCTCCTCCTGCCTCTCTATTCTCTATTGCCTAAAATCAAAGAAGATGGAATAAGATCTTCCTTTTTTCTTGTCAAAGAAAAAGACAAAAAAAATTAAAGAGGAAATCTCAAAAGAGAGGAAGAAGAAGATTAAAAAGCTTAAAAAGGAGGGGGAGAGGAAGAGGAGAAGGGGGAGATTCCATAAGAGGAGAGGAAGAAGAAGAATGAGAAACTCTGTTGTATGTATATTAGATCCTAAGAAAGAAGAAGAAGAATCACAAATCTGAAGAGAAGAACTTTTAAACTTTGCTGCATCATATCTGAAGAAAATGAAGAAAATTGTTTAATTTTTTAATTTTGCTTCAATCCCCTTCTTAACTAGACTTGACCCAATATGTTTTAGACCCAAACCAATCTAGGTCAGTTCGTTCAAATTTAAGGAAAATTTGACCGGGCCTGATTACACTGTACTCAAATTTAACCCTAAAAATGAATGACTTTTGGAAAGTTGGAGAAAATGTAAAAATTAGGGAAGTCCTTTGGATTTATATCAAAAATAAAAAATAATAAGAATTTTGAAAAAACGTGTGCTACTCACGTGACGTCCACTTTAAGAATATCAAATTTAACCTTAGTATGGTTGGCTAACAACATTGTTGAATACAGTATAATTGCCATGACATGAATCAACTCTTAATAGAAATACAATGTGAATGGTAAGCATCAGTTATGAGATTCCAACCAGACGGATTCAAAAGAATAAATGTGGCACGTTTTTTTTTTGTCAATTTGAATTTTGAATTGGCAGTTCAATATCAGATTTGATTTGATATAACCATTTTTCGAATTTATTCAAAATGAACCAATCTCTAATTTGTATATCTCCATTTTGATTTAAATTTATACCATATCTTTAAATTTTACATTTTCTTATTAATTAGTTTATTATTTTAAACTTGTATTAGTATATTTGATTCCGACTAAGATTTTATTCATTCTTTTATATATATTATCATCAAACAGATTGTATATTTCATTCAAATTTTATCATTTTTCATTTTTTTGTCACATTTTATCACTTATCATCCTATCATCTTATTGTATGATTTAAAATTTTTTTATATACATTTTGTTTTATCAGTATCTAAAAAAAAATCGATTTTTTTAAAAACAAATAAGTAATCACTATTTCAATCTTTCTGTTTTTTGCTATAGCTCTACAATGAGCAAGGATTCTTTTCGATGGTAGATGGGATGAAAATTGACACTATCATGATTATTATGTTGTAAGGCTTATATTCCATCAAATTCGTCCCTCCAACAATTTGTTGATTATATTCAAGGTAAGCTTTTTCCATCTTCCAATCTCTCTGTATCTCGTTTGGCATTATACTAGGATGGTTCCAATCATTCGAATCTCATTCAAATTGTTGAAGAAAAAGCTGTTTTGTGGTTGATGTCAGTTTTCTCAAACTTCCTCCATAATGATTTACATGTAGTTATCGACACCGTATCATCTAGTACTTTTAGAAATACAGTGTATTTGAATAGTGAGTTAGCAAAAACATACCATTTCATCCACCAGTCTGACTTATTAGTTAAAAAACGTTGTTAAACAAATGTTCCATTTATGTTTTAGAATCCTAAAAAGTAGAGGAATATAGTTGTATACCAAAGATTTATCCGATTTGCCTAAAGTTTCGAAATAAAATATTACTTTTAAACATTTTGATAAAATCTTTAATTATTTATGAAAAAAATAAACATATATGTATATTATTTCCAAATATTTATATTCAAAACTTAGTTCTTACCTTTAATGGTAGAAACAATGTATAGAACATAGTAAAGTACATGGTCGAAAAGAAAGGTTGTAGGAAGGTTTTGGTTTTCCTACTTGTGGAAAACCCTATGATACTATCGTGAAAAATCCTGTGGTATATCGATTTTCTTCTCCCACGATAGATATTAGTTGGACTCGTCCTTCTGCTCGCAAAGGATCAATTTTGGAGTTTCTTGCAATAGGATTAATTTCGATGCCCCTTAAACGGATAAACGAGGGCTAGAGAAAAGTATACATAAGAAGATGAAAGTTTCATCCACGGCTTATGATCACTTACCTTGCGACAATGGAAGGGTTTTTCCTCACGGTAGGTAGGCAGAGAGATTTTGTGGTGTGTCGCCTGACAGAGAGGTTTGTGATTGGTCGCCCAAACAAAAAGTGATTTTGTTTTTCACGCTTCCGATATGTCTTCATTTCGATCGACGAAAGTCGAAAATCCCTAATTTCTTTTGTCGGGGGATTAGAGTTCTTTGTGTTTTTTGATATATATATATATTTGAATGCAAGCCTTGGTTTGTGTAATAATCATATCAGACATGTGTAGATTTGAGGTTTGGCAGCATTATCTACCGTGGTAATTGTTTTAGTTATAGTGTATTTGTTGTTTTTTGGACGGTTTAGAAACTCTCCAACCTTAATATGTGAACATTGGATCTTTTATTTTAAGTGAGGGTAGTTTTGACAATTTTGCATTATTATTTTTATTATTTAATTCAAATTTACATTTTTACAATTTTAAAAATATTTTGCTATTTTTCTAAAGGAAACCTTAATTTTTGTCATTTATGCCTAAACTTTTTTATTTAAAAAGCTTTACGTGGGCAATGTGCTTGGGTTAAGTGACATTTGTGCCTAACTATTAGACTTGGGCTTTGTTAGAATTGGGCCAGATTATTTAAAGAGCTTATTTTTAGCTCGCATGAATTTAGGCTAAAATATCGCATGACCAAATTTATGTGGTATGATATTTTTGTATTAGTCTAAAGTTTTGGATGAGTTTATTTTTCGTTTTGTAATCATTCTAACCATTTTATTATGCCTCGCGTTACTCGATTGGCATCAGGTTGGAGAGGGATGTTGTTTGAGTGGCCTTTCTTCCATGGAAGATTTTGAGATTTTCTGGGTTGTTAAATTCTATGGATGGTTGTCCTCTACAATGAAAGAGGATTGGAATTATTCTATTGTTGGTGTTGGTTAATTTTTTGAGGTATCTTTTCAGAAAAAAAAAGTGACCTATAACTAATATGATCAAATGGCCACGAGGAAGGCGTGTGATATTATCTTGAATATTTCATCTGTTATTTTGAACTTTAACTTGGGACACCGGCTAATTTGCAATTGATCTCAAATTCAATTTTTTTGTAATTTTATGATTAATTTAATAAATTATGTTTCAATATATGATCAAGCAAAATGTCTCATTGAAACAATTTTTTTCCTTTTCTTTAACACGAAAATTATCATTATTTAACTGATTTTTATCAAAATTAATTTTGGCAGATGTTTAGGGTCCCTATAACAATCTCCTGAATTACTCCCAATGGAACACCCACTGAAACCGAGCACTTCAAACCCTGAGGGGCAGTGGACCTTATAAAAGGACACCTTATTCAAACTAGAAAGTCATGTTCCAACTAAAACTCAAAGCACATAGACAGACTCAAGTACAAGGGAAAACGAGGGGTTGCATCGATATCCACACATCCCAAAAGGAAAAGTCAAACTCTTGGATTTTAGGTCAATCGGCTTAAATCGTTGAGTTAACATCAAATGAGAAATGACCGGTCAAGCTCACCACTGAAATTTTGCAACATCAAGTGATGCGCCAATCCTGACACTGCTGACATTATACATAACCCCAAGTGGGTATCAGAGGAATGTATTTATAAATAACTCCACGTTGACAACCTCAAGGAGTAACTCTAAGCGAGAAACTCTATCTCTTTATGTGCTTAATTGAGTTAAATTATATATGTACTAACTTAAACATTAGAGTACATTTATTTTGGTACCACAATACGAATATTTTTAGATTTGCTCCAACGATAAGTCTGGACGAAAGGAACGATTCAGAATAACACTCAAAGCTAAGTTTGAATTTTCCACACTAAAAAAGGATTAAGTTTAATATTCATAAAAAAGTAGAGGCACTAAAGTCTAAAATTTTGCAGTTGAAATTACATACGAAAAAAATGATAATTCAAATAGAAGGGAAAAAAAATTGAAAATCCCCATTTGGCCATCTAGTCGAGTCTCCGGGCGAAGTCAAAAAGTCAAGTCAAATTACCAATCCAGCCTTCCGATAAAGTTCACTAGTAATCCGATCTTTGACACGTGTCGACGGTCGGAGCAGCAAGGTTAGCAAATCTCACGCACATTTCATCACGCGCCGCCATCCTACGGCAACCAGCAGTGAGAATTAAAACGAGGCGAGTGTAAGTACCTGCCAACACGCGCATGAGGTCGAGCACAGTGAAAGATGATGAAATACGCGGCCCAATAAATAAAGCCCAAAAAGAAACTAAATAAGAAGAAAAAGAAAAGAAAAGAAAAGAAAAGAAAAGAAATGCTATTTTCGTAATTTAGTAAAGTGTAGACCCTAAAATTGCAATTTCAGCAAAGCTTTTATAAACCCTTCACTTTTCGGTTTCCCTTCAACCAAATCTCCCACGAAACTATCTGCCCTTTACACAGAGGAGAAAAACAAAAACTCAGAGCAAGTCTTACATACTCAAAAACCAAGGTACTATTTCTGTAAAGAAACCTTACAACTTCGTGTTTTTCAATGTCAAAAAGTGTTAAACTAAGTCTTTCATGTTTGTTTTTTCTTTAGATACATGATCGTGTGTATATGAAGAACTTTTGATACAAGTGTGGTTAGTTTTAATGGGGAAAGGTAGACCAAGAGCTGTGGAAAAGGGGGTAATAGGGCAGAATTTGAGTGTATTTTCATCAACGTCATTGAATATACCATCTGGGCCTGTGTATCATCCAACTGAAGATGAATTTAGAGACCCATTGGATTATATTTATAAGATCAGACCAGAGGCTGAACCGTACGGGATTTGTAGGATAGTGCCTCCCAAGAACTGGAAACCTCCATTTGCATTAAGATTAGATTCTTTTACATTTCCCACAAAAACTCAGGCTATTCATCAATTGCAGGTTAGACCTGCTGCCTGTGATTCAGAGACTTTTGAGCTTGAATATAATAGGTTTTTGGACGATCATTTTGGCAAAAAGATGAAAAAGAAGGTGGTTTTTGAGGGAGAGGAGTTGGATTTGTGCAAGTTATTTAATGCAGTGAAGCGTTATGGTGGGTATGGTAAAGTTGTTAAGGAGAAGAGGTGGGGTGAAGTTTTTAGGTTTGTGAGATCAACAAGGAAGATTTCGGAATGTGCTAAGCATGTGCTGTGCCAATTGTACCGAGAACATCTATATGATTACGAGAACTATTATAATAAATTGAATAAGGATGTCACGAAGAGTTCAAAAAGGAAAATGCAAGATGAGAAGCTTAGTGAATGCTTGGCTGAATTTTCAACTTCTAAAAGGAGGCGGCCAAACACAGACGATGGCAGAGTCAGCGTCGCAAAGTTAAAAGAAGAAGAGAATAATGATCAGATTTGTGAGCAATGTAAAAGTGGATTGCATGGTGAAGTGATGCTTCTATGTGATAGGTGTGACAAGGGGTGGCACATATATTGTCTCTCACCTCCCTTAAAGCAAGTCCCACCTGGGAACTGGTATTGTTTAGATTGCTTGAATTCAGAGAAGGACAGTTTTGGATTTGTGCCTGGTAAATGCTTCTCTTTGGAAGCATTTAAGCGTATGGATTATAGGGCCAAGAAGAAATGGTTTGGCTCAGGGTCTGCTTCTAGAATGCAAATTGAGAAGAAGTTTTGGGAAATTGTGGAAGGTTCATTTGGTGAGGTTGAAGTTAAATATGGCAGTGACTTGGACACATCGGTTTATGGCAGTGGCTTTCCTCGTGAAAATGTTCAGAGACCAGAATCAATTGATGCTAAGGTGTGGGATGAATATTGCAATAGTCCGTGGAATCTCAATAACTTGCCCAAATTGAAAGGGTCCATGCTTAGAGCCATTCGTCACAATATTACTGGTGTTATGGTACCCTGGTTGTATATAGGGATGCTATTTTCATCATTCTGCTGGCATTTTGAAGATCACTGTTTCTATTCAATGAATTACCTACACTGGTATGTAACTATTTTTGCCCCCTCTCCCTCCCTTCCTCATATGCGCAGAATTTCAATTTGAGTGATCAATTCTTGCCAACACTGTTCGTTTCTTTTATTTACACTTTCCTATTACATAAGCTGCAATCAAGTTTAATTTTCAGGGCAGAAGTAATATACCTGATTTTCAGGGCAGAAGTAATATACCTTACCTTCATTAGTTAAAATATGGAGTATGTGAGGACGCATTGGTCATGCTTAAGTGTGTACTTACCAATGTGCCTGTCATCGCATGCATTGAATTTTCTTGATATGTATCTGGGAATGAAAGGCTTCTATCATGCATTTTTCTATTCTTGAAAAAAAAAAAAAAACTTATTGCTGGATATGGAAATTTTCATTTATCTTTCACAGTCACGTGACTAAGTTTTCTGTAACTTCGATTTTACATTCACTTTCATTTCAACCCTTTATTTCTTAACTATCATGATTTCTTGGGTTCTTTTGGAGATGTCATAAGAAGACTGATAGCTTTTGTGGCATTTTATTATAGATCAAAATAAGCATTAAAATGTCCATCGATATGAATATATGTCCATTAATATATGCATAATTTGAAAGGTTCGACATTGATATTAAGGATATCTTCTATAAATAACCATATAATATAAAAGAATATAATATATTAATCTCAATATGAATATAAATACTAATAACAATATTTATAACTAAATCTTAGTTTGATAGTAAAAAAAGAAAAACTTAATTATTAATGCAATTAGCTTTTATAATTTTTTTTTTTTACAAAATTATTGTTGATATTGATATTTTATCAAATTTGTCCATCAATATATCCTTAAATTAAAGTGTATATATATATATATATATATATATATATATATGAAATTACAGTAAGGCGCAAAGGCCATGAGAGATTACATAATAGAATTCCATTGTGTAATAAGAGATGTAAGTCAGTAATCACAGAAGTATGGGGTGAATTTACACCAAGTGAGAGCTATATACAGGAGGTGATTAAAGAAGTGTGTGAATTTCGACACTTTTTCTTCAAAGATCCAGTTGTTCCACTCATTCCATATGAGCCAAAGGAAGGCTTTAATGATGAATGTCCACAAGATCTCCCTTTTTGCTTTGAACGGATGGCCAAAAAGCAATGAATTCAGTAAAGTGAAGGGGTCGTTAGGGAAAGACCAAAGAATTCAGTCTTGATATTGATATCAACATTGATATTATAATCCTATCAAATGCATTGAAGTTTGACGTATATATATATTTTTTGATAGAAACAACTGCATTTATTGAGAAAAAAATGAAAGAATACAAGGACATACAAAAAAACCAAGCCCACAGGAAAAACCCTACTAGAGAAAGTGATGTATACACTTAGTCTGTTTTTTCTATGTTTAGCACACTTAGTCTATTTTTTTAAAATTTTATGTTATTTAACCAACTACCTAGGTAATCGGTTCTAGCTGTATAACTGGCCTTGCCTATAAATTAAGAGACCGGGTTCTTTATTAATAATATACATAATAGTTCTTTTGAGTTTTCATCATTGGTTTACACCAATTTGGTATCAGAGCCAAGATCTTTGGAGTTGATGGTGGGGAAAAAGCCTACCAACGGCAATAATCTCGAGCCCACAAACAATGAGGCAGATACATCCATCACTCTATCACCTAGGTCCTTAACAAGATGCATGCTGTCAGTCGAGGAATCCATTGATAGTATCCACCGATTGTTGGAAAGAATGACGTTGAAGATGGAAGAGATCGTCGACGATGTTCAGGCCTTAAAGCAGCCACTGCAATTTTAAGAAGACCTTCCAAGACCCAACAATCCACCACAAGAAAGACAAAATGTCAATGCCTGACAATATAATCAACCAAGAAACGTCTAAGATTTACTTGCTATCAATCAAGATTTCCAAGAATGCAAATTTATCAAAGGAGACAGCAACAAGATAGTGATGTCTTGAGTGAAGAGGAGAGGGAGAATGAAGATCAGTTGGGACGATGGCGAATGGGGGCGCAGCAGCACAATGAGACAAATGAATATAGAGTAAAATTGGACATCCCCACTTTTAATGGAAAAAGGGATATTGAAGAATTCTTGGAATGGATCAAGAATGTGGAAGGATTCTTTAAATATGCCAACACTCCTGAACACAAGAAGGTACAACTTGTAGCATTGAAGTTTCGAGGGGGAGCTTCGGCATGGTGGAAGCAATTAGAAGTTAATCGGTTCCGAAATGGAAAGAACCCCATCATAAGTTGGGAAAGATTGAAACGCCTTATGAAAGATCGTTTCTTGCCAACCTATTATGAACAAACTCTATACAATCAATATCAAAGGCTCAATAACTGTTGCTGAATATACAGAAGTCTTCCACCGATTGGGGGCGAGAACAAACCTATCGGAAAGTGAACAACATTTGATAGCTAGATTTGTTGGTTACGTGCGGACATCAAGGAAAAGGTAAAGATTTAGCATCTAGGTTTCCTCACGGACGTGATCTCTTTAGCTTAAACAATTATGGAATTGAATGCCTCTCAATCAAGAAGGACCAATAGAAGAAATCAATGGGAATCATCGTCAAGTAATGCTAGAAAAGGAGGCACACCAGTGGCTAAAACTCATACCAATAATATGCAAGACCACATACCATGGTTGAAAAAGGATGAGACAGTAGTCAACAAAGATTGGACAACTAATGAAGCAACTAAAAACAGCCTAATCAATATGGCAGACCCACGCTTGGAAAATGTTTTAGATGTGGGAAGTCTGGTCACCTATCTAACAATTTCCCTGAGCGCAAAACAATGGCCATTCTAGATGACGAAGATTGCCAAGAACAAACAACCAAAGTTGAAGAAGATGGGCAAACAGACGTTTTAGAGTCAGATGAAGGGGACAGAGTAAGTTGTGTTCTTCAACGCATTCTACTCGCACCAAAGTCAGAAACTCACAACCAACAACATTCTTTATTCAAGACTAAATGTACGGTGAAGGGGAAAATATGCAATATCATCATAGATAGTGGAAGCACTGAAAACGTGGTATCTATGAAGCTCGTCCAAGCACTGAATCTAAAGATGGAACCACATCCAAATCCATATAAAGTTAGCTAGATCAAGAAAGGAGGCGAGGCTCGGGTATCTCACACCTGTACAGTTGAATTTTCTATTGGCAATAGCTATAAGGATTAAATTGTGTGCATGTTTTGGACATGGATGTCTGTCACATTCTTCTCGGCAGACCTTGGCAATATGACTTACAAGCCACCCACAAAGGGCCTGAAAATGTATCTGAGTTCTCTTGGCATGGGAGGAAAATTGTAAATCCTTCCATTCTTGGCATCAAATTCAACAATTGAATCCAAAGATCTGAAAGGACAGCTATTTTGCATCTCAATGGGAAGCAATTTTTAAAACAGAAGGAGGACATCATATGGGGATTATTAGCTACGGAAGAGAAAACAATATTACTACAGAGGAACTTCTTGCGCAAGTACAAAAGCTGTTTTTAGAATTCCCAAATATTAGAACCCCCATCTACACTACCACCCCTACGTGATATTCAACCCAAATTGATTTCATTCCAGGAGCTTCCCTACCACATCTCCCTCACTATAAAATGAGTTTTGCTGAATATAAAATCTTATATGAACAAATACAAGACCTATTAAATAAGGGATTCATCCAACTGAGCATCAGCCCATGTGCGGTGCCTGCTCTCCTCACCCCAAAAAAAGATGGTAGTTGGCGAATGTGCGTTGGCATTAGAGCCATCAACAAGATTACTATCAATATAGGTTCCCAATTCCTTGGATCGGGGATTTACTTGATCAACTTGGCGGTGCCACCACCTTTTCTAAGTTAGATCTACAAAGTGGATATCATCAAATCCGTATTAAACTAGGTGATGAATGGAAGGCAACTTTCAAGACAAACGAGGGGTTATTTGAATGGCTTGTCATGCCATTTGGTTTTTCCAATGCTCCAAGTACATTTATGCGCCTCATGAACCAGGTTTTTCTTCCCTAACTTAATAAATTTTTCGTTCTCTATTTCGATGATATACTAGTTTTTAGTAAGTCTTAAAGAAGAACATATGACACCCTTACACACAGTTTTTTCTACACTAGCCAAAAATCAATTAGTTATAAATCCTAAAAAGTGTCTTTGCTGTTAATGAAATATCTTTTCTAGGTTTATAATTGGATGCGAAGGAATTAAGGTTGACCCCCAGAAAGTAGAAGCCATTTCTAATTGGCCTATACCAACATCAATCAAACAAATCCAGTCCTTCCTAGGCCTAGCTTCCTTCTATAGGAAGTTCATTAAAAATTTCAGTACAATAACAACCCCTCTAACTTATTGCCTTAGAAAAAAACAATTTCATATGGGGAAAAGAAAAAGGGAAAAGTTTTAAAACAATCGAACATTATTTGTGTCATAGCCCCATACTTAGATTACCAATAGATTAACATGCCATTACTATCCCTTTTCAAGTATCTGTTGATGCATGTAGGGTAGGTATTGGAGCAGTTTTGTCTCAAAATAATCATCCCATTGAATATTTTAGTGAGAAGCTCAGCCCACCTAAACAAAATTGGAGTACCTATGAGCAAGAATTCTATTCACTTGTTAGGGCACTCAAGCAATGGGAACACTACCTACTTTATAAAGAATTTATTTTGCTCACTAATCACTTTTCTTTGAAGTACTTGCAATCTCAAAAACAAATTAGTAGAATGCATGTTGTTGGCTAGTGTTTCTTCAACGATTTGACTTTGTTATTCGACTAAAGTTGCCGATGCTTTAAGTTGAAAAGAATGAATTACTAACTCTTTTAGCAAGTGAAGTCATTGCCTTCCAACACATTTCAGAACTTTATCCTACTGACCCTTATTTTGAAGGACCCTGGTACAAATGTTCTAATAACATCCCATGCGGAGACTTTCATATATTTGATAATTTTCTATTCAAGGGAGATTTCTTATGCATACCACCTTCTCTTTGGGATTCCTTAATAAAAGACCTTCATTCCTGAGGTCTAGCCGGTCACTTTGGTATTTCAAAAACATTGGAGTTGGTTTCTACTCATTTTTCTATCCTCAATTAAAAAGAGATTACAGAACTTTGTCAAACGATGTTTTATTTGCAAAACAACAAAAGGAACTTCCACTAATATAGGATTGTACACTCCTCTACCAACTCCAACTTCTATTTGGGCGGATTTATCCATGGACTTTGTCCTTGGTCTTCCTAAAACTCAACATGGGTATGATTTAGTAATGGTTGTGGTAGATAGGTTCAGCAAAATGAGCCATTTCATCGCATGTAAAAAATCTCATGATGCTGTCCACATAGCTAACGTTTTCTTTAAGGAAATAATTTGCCTACACGGTATCCCTAAAACAATTATTTCAGATAGAGATGTCAAATTCCTTAGTCACTTTTGGAAGACTCTATGGCGAAAATTCCATACTTCTTTTAAATATAGCACCACCAACCACCCCCAAACTGATGGTCAAACCTAGGTTACTAACAAAACCTTAGGAAACTTAATCCGATGTTTGTGTAGAGAAAACCCAAAGCAGTGGGACTTAGTCCTTGCCCAAGCCAAGTTTGCATTCAACTTCATGATGTATCGATCTACAGGAAAGTGTCCATTTGATATTGTTTATACAAAACTACCAGCTTTAACTATTGATCTTGCTCAACTTCCTTCTATTAATCTTAACAATGATGCTGAAGAAATGGCTGAAAAGATAGTTTGACTCCATCAAGATGTCCAAGCCAACATAGAGAAATCAAATGCTTCATACAAAAATGCAGCAGATGCACATAGACGTATCCAGCAATTCAAAGAAGGCGACTTGGTGATGGTTCATCTCCGCAAAAATAGATTTCCAGTTGGGACTTATAACAAGCTAAAAACAGAAAACTTGCCCTTTCAAAGTCATCAAAGTATTTGAACAGAATGCTTACATATTGGATTTACCTTTCGTCCTACACATCAACCTTGTTTTCAATGTTGCAAACCTACATCCATATCAAGCTCCGGATGATTTTCAGTTAGCAACTTGATCACCATTTTGGATATGGTGATGGTGCTAAGGGGGTGTAACCTAGTTGAGATGTTCGGGTGCATCTACTGATCCTTTACATAGTTTTTTTTTTTTATACTTTTATCTTATTGTCAAACTCGAGGATGAGTTTTTTTTTGGGGGAAGGAATATGATGTATACACTTAATCTGTTTTTCCTATGTTTAGTACACTTGGTCTTTTTTTTTTTTTTTTTTTTTTTTTTTTTTAAATTGTAACCAACTACCTTGGTAACCGGTTCCAACTATATAACTGCCCTTGTCTATAAATTAAGAGGCTGGGTTCTTCATTAATAATATACATAATAGTCCTTTTGAGTTTTCTTTCATTGGTTAACACCAGAAATAGTTTCCAACTAAGTAAGATATTTCCTAGTGAATAATTACAAAAAGTTTTTGAAATTGAAGCCTAAAGAGAAATATGGAACCTCATCAAGGACCAAACCTCACAAGGATCCCTATCCACACTTCGAAACACTCTATTGTTCCTTTCTCCCCAAAGATCCCACATCAAAGCACACACCCCTGCGAACCACAAAAACGACATTTCTCTTTGAAAGGCAGATCGAGAAGGGACTCCCCGATCATCAAACGAATGTTCCTGTTGCGAGCAAGCAAAAAATCAAACTCCTAAAATAACAATTCCACACCGATCTCGCAAACTGACACTTACAGAGAAGGTGATTCAGGGTTATATTATTGTTTATTTTAACCCACGGACTTATAATGTTGTAGAAATGAACTTTTTGTTGCCAATATGAGCATAGCTCAATGGATAAGACACTAATAATATTAAAAAGGTCAATGATTCGATCTTCCACTCTTGAAATTGTTGTACTAAAAAATACAAAGAAAGGAAAAAAGAAATGTGCTTTCTATTACGGGGCAATGCTTGTATTCGGTTGCTTATTTCTCCATCAATGGAGAAGAACATGTTTTGTTGTCATGGTATGTTCTTAGTATTCTTTCCATAATACTCTATATTTTCCATGCTTTTGGGGCTTGGGGCCGGTTATAGGAATCTTAGGGTGCAAACGAGGCCTTGTTAGCTAAGTGGTTATGATGCTTTCCTTGAGAGTCTGACAACTTATGACACAAGGTTACTATGAGTAAATATGGACTCTATTCCTTTGAATGATTTTTGAAGTAGCTTTTTTTTTTTAAAAGGAAACAAGTCTCTTTATTCATTAAGAAAATGAAGTGAGACTAATGCTCAAATTACAAGGAAATAAAAAAGGATCAGCAGGTGCACTCGGGCATCTTAACTAGGTTGACACCCCCTTAGCATCCATCATCACATCTGAACACTAGAAAATCCTCTAAATTAAAGCAATACAAAGGGATACAATTCTAAAAGCGAGAAAGGAAAAACCGGCTGGAAAATTAAGGGAAAAAGAACAATCACAACAAAGAGAACTAAAATTTCCAAGAAGTGTGAACTTCAGAATGCCAGAGAAAGGAATGAATGCCAATTTAGACTAATTTCCTAACTAGAGTATGCTGCAAAGGGGCTTGAGAGGGAGCACCAAAGAGAGGCTTTCAGCTTTGTTGCTTCATATCTTGAGAACCATGGGGTTTCCTTGTCTTGGAAGACTCTTTGAATCCGCTCAAACCACAATTTAGCTAACACAGTCTTTACGGCGTTGACCCACAAAATTTTATGAGTTTTCTTGAGAACAGGACCTATCAACAGTTGCTGTACATTTAGACTAAAGTCTACTCCAAAGGTCCAGCTCAAGTTAAAGACATTGAAGAGCGAAAACCAGCAGCTTTGTGCATAAAGGCAGTCGAAAAAAAGGTGCTGGAGGTCTTCCCCATTCTTTTTACACAAAGCGCATATATTGGGAGAGATGTAGTGGGAGACAAGCTTCTTTTGCAGCACGTTTGAGCAGTTTAGGGCTCCAAAAACCATTATCCAAAGGACTATATTTATTCTCCTCGGACTTTTTGATTTCCAAAGAGCTTCACTTAGGAGGGGATCAATTCAAGGGGCTTTGCGAAGATAATTGGTTAAGGATTTAATCGAGAAAACTCCATTGGATTCCAGAGACCAAACCTTTGAGTCAGGGCAATCTTGCACCTTTAGGTTAGAGATGAGGCTTAACAAATCTTGAAATTCAGTAATCTCTTCATCTTTTAAATGTCTTCTAAAAGAGATGCTCCAAGAGTTGGTGCTGTGATCCCAATGCTCCGACACAGAACCGTTTGGTTGAGTGGACAATCTGAATAAGCTGGAGAATCTAGACAATAAGGGGGGATTGTCAAGCCAAGCATTTAACCAGAAAGCAATTTTAAGTCCATTGCCTAAAACAAAAACCGACAGATTTTCCACTTTCAACCAAGCCCTTGAAATGCTGACCCAGGGGCTTCTAAGACTGCTCCCTGCCTTACTAGATGTGTGACTCCCAAATCTGTTACTGCCATGAATACTTTTGACTACTTTGCACCAAAGGGAGAGCTTTCATGCTGGAATCTCCAGCCCCATTTTGCTAAAAGAGCAAGATTTTTCTCTTTCGAGCCTCCCAAACCAAGGCCACCTTCTTCATGAGATTTAGCCACATGTTCCCATTTGGCTAAATGATTTAGTTTACCCCCTTTTGTGGCCTTCCCAAAAGAAATTCCTCAATATTTTTTCTAAGATGGATACCACTTTTTTTGGTATCAAGAAGGAAGACATATAGTAAGTGGGGAGGTTCGAAAGAATTGACTTACAAAGAGTTGCTTTTCCTCCTCTTAAAATGTTGTATCTTCTCCATTTGTCTAGAGTGCCTTGAAGTTTATCAATAACTGGCTGCCAGAAAACTGTCTTTTTCGATAACCCCCCAATGGAAGACGGAGATAGACTAGGGGAAACTGTTCTTGAACTTGGCTGCCCTCTTATTCAGCATGTCAAGGTCTATATTTATACCACAAAGAGATGATTTCTCCCAATTAATTTTCTGACCAGAACACCATTCACAAAGGTCAAGTGTGGCCCGAAGAGAATCTAGCATAGCATCATCATATTTGCAAAAGATAAGTGTGTCATCGGCAAATTGCAAAATTGAGACATGGACTTTTTTTTTTTTTAGGAGCGTTACTAGAAAACCCATGGAAAGCTACATTTAATGGGTCCCTTTTCTTTTCTCAGCGTGTTCATTGTTTATTGGTAGATGAGATGGCCTTCCTTCTTCATTGTGGCTATTGTTATTTACTTATCTCCAAACATGCTTTCTGGATTGTTCATTTTTCCTACAATTCGGCATTTCCTGGAATGTTCTAATAATAAGGCTGTGATGCTCATGATATGTTGGTCTCAGGTATTGGGATCAATGCTTCAAAATTCATAAAAAACATGTGTTTCATATTGAGTGTATGAACCACTGGCTCATCTCCAACTCAACTTGTCCTCTTTGTGGATACTCAGTCATCCCAACAACTTGATGTTCTAATCCACCTGACATCGCTCCGCCCCCGCCACCGCCATTGGCTGGCTCATCAGAGCTTCCCTTGACTTCCACCTAGACTGCAAAGATGGGATCATATTCACTCCAATATCTGCAGCTGCAACAACAACAGGAGAAAGGATAAGTCACGGTATATACTAAATGCAATAATCCAACCTTGCATTAGAATCACAGCAAGCCAGGTATTATGATCTTTAGACAGCCAAAATAGTCCCATTTAAGATCAAAATTGTAAAGAGGCCACTTGAAAATCGTCAACTCGAACACCTTTTCCTGGTTCCCTTCTCTTCATTGCATTAACCACTAAATATGGAATGCTAAATGTAAGGAAATAAAAGGTTTGAAGTTATACTCAATATCTGAAACTCGAAGGAAAGTGGACGAGCTTCATCAAAAAATTTCTTTCATACCGGATGGAAGTTGAATGACGATAGCGGCTGTGCGAGAAAGGTTGTAATTTTGCGATGACAGCCTCAAGGCGTCTTTCCCAGAAGATAGAGAACAAGATCTTCACCTGTGAGTTTGATAGACAGAGCAGAGAAAGAGCAGTCCGCTTGACAGGAACACATTGAAACAAAGCATTCTTGATCACGGGAGAGGAAGTATTATAGTGTGATTGATAGATGCACGGGAGGAAGTCTTTCAAGTCCCAAAGCCCCAAAAATTCTTCAGAAAAATCTTTCTGTAATGATGGCTTTATCTGAATACAAAAAAGAAAACAATAAATAAGAGAGGCAACTTCCTGGAAATTACTAAAGTTCTAAACTCGAGCAAAAAAGGAAACCTTGTTGTCCCGTATGAGGAGGATTTCAAAGGTTGGGATTGGTTTAGAAATCTACTGATAGACTTCCTGAATGGAAAGGAAAACTCGATTGGTTGCAATGATTGTAGAAATTAGAAAAAGAGACTACTCCTACGCTGCTGCGTTAAAGCCCCATGCCTCTGCTCCTCGATGCCCACCCCTGAGCATTTTGTATCTTGGCCTCGAGCCTCCATGTTTGAAAAGAGAAGCGAAGACGACCTCGTCGAGGAAGGAGGTGAGGAAAATCTGCTGAGATGACACCTTGATTGTCACTAAACGAGACTTCCACAACGATTGGAGTAGAATCCTAGATGTGCTCCAACTCCAAACCCAACGCTCTTTTGTTATAAACCCCTTCTACCCTGATAAAGCCCTCTTGAAATGTCCAGATGCCGAGTTTGCCGAACTTCTAGCCATGAATAAAGGCGGGGTCACCTTTGGGCCGATTACTTTGAAAATGGAGAGCTGAAACGCTTTGTTTCTTTGTCTTTACCATTTTTCTAACTTACTTTGGGAAGATAAGTGGTTGGGGGGCATAGCCTCTCTACTCTTTGTTTCTTTGTCTTTACCATTTTTCTAACTTGAAATTTTACTTCATGGCTTCTATCCTCTTGTCTTTTGGAAGCTCTTTGTCTATCTCCCTTGGTCTTAGCTTGCCCCTTTTCGACATGGAGGCTAATTATATTTTTCCACATCTTGCTTTAATCGGCGATTTTACTATTTTGGGGGAGGAGAGATTGCCGTTTACGGAGTCCCGGTCCTTCAGATAGGTTTTCCTTTTGCTCATTCTTTTGTTGTCGAGTGAGTTATTCCTATTCTTTGAGTTCTTCCATCTTATCCTTGCTTTGGAATATTAAAATTTCGAGGAATGTTACAGGTCCTCCATGACAGTGTTAATACTTTGGATTGTGTTTGAAAGTTTTCGCCCAAGTTGATTGGGCTTTGGTGTTGTATCCTTTGCCAAGAAGAGGCCGAGGACCTGGATCATCTCTTATGGTCTTCGGATTATATTTGACCATTGTGGAGTGGCTTCTTCAAGATGTTCACATTTTGTTTGGAAGGTTTCCCCCGGGTTTGTGAAAAGGGTTGTCGGTTGTGGTTTGCTCGTCTTTGTGCCATTTTTGTCAAATCTCTGAGGAGAAGAAACAATATGGTTTTTAGAGGGGTTGAAGACCTGCGAGGAAAGTGTGGTCCCTTGTTGTATCTCATGCCTCTCTTTAGGTCTCTGTGTGTAAAGATTTATATAATTGTCCTTTAGGCCTTAACTTGCTCAACTGGAACTCCTTTTTAGGTTAGTTGGGCTTTTNGTGTGTAAAGATTTATATAATTGTCCTTTAGGCCTTAACTTGCTCAACTGGAACTCCTTTTTAGGTTAGTTGGGCTTTTCTTGAGTCTCTCTCTCCTTTTTTCGTACTCACCTTGTATTATTTTATTTTATCTTGATAAAAACTTGGCTTCTTTTACCTTGAAAAAATAATTTTCATGTTTGTACGATTCTATTTTGTCCTTTCTGCATTTATTATCTGGGTCATTGTTTGAACTGGAAGTTTTAGTCCTCCAGCTGGTAGATACTTTGTTTCAATGTACTGTATCACTGTATGCATTCTATATGTGATTCGGAAGTTTTTAGGCTATTGTTTATTGGAGATATATTTCCCACTTTTGACTTTTCAGGGGTGACCCAAAATGCTGGTATAGTGTACCTGGTAGTGAAGCTACTGCTTTTGAGAAGGTAATAGTTATATTCTCTTAGATTTAAATCCTTCTAGATTTTGTTGTCCGGTTATCCTCTTTTTGCAGGCATGTAATGGAATAGATACCACATAGTTTTTCCCCTTAATACTGCTTGTTTGTTTATTAATCTTGTCTTTATTTTCTTCTATCCCCTAGTATGCTGGAACTTTGCAGTAGACTTGAGTATCAATTGTCGTCATGATTTTTTTAGTATCTGCATGATGTCTTCTGTATTTCTTCAAGTTAATATTTCATATTGATTTATATGTCATCTATTTATGAAATATTAATCGGATCTGTGTAATGTTTGGTTCACTAATTTTCTACACTGTTTAGAATGATGATTGTATATATTTTTCTTGGTGGATGTTTGTAATTTTGAGCTTTAGTCTCCATTTTTTATATCAATGAATCTTCCCGTTTCCTATTTCAAAGAAAATAAAAAAAAAATGATGGTTGTATATCGTTAGGGAAATAAAGGCGGTTTACAGTATCTTTTCTCTACGTACAGTTTCCTCATTTGTGTCTCGTATTCTCACTATGAACCTGCATCTCTTTCCTGTTATGAGAGTCGCTTTGTTAATCCTTTTAAAAGTTAAAAAGGAAATGCTAATCATCTTGCTCCATAATTAGGATTTCTATTTCTTATCAATTGAGATGTATGTGAAATTAACCAACATTCTTCACATGATTGTAGGTTATGCGGAATAGCCTTCCTGATCTTTTTGATACACAACCTGATTTGCTTTTTCAACTCGTCACCATGCTGAATCCATCCGTCTTACAAGAAAATGGCGTTCCCGTTTATACTGTACAACAAGTATGAAATGAAAGGAGGCAGTTTATAGCTCATGCATCTACACATTTAAAGTAGAATTGTTCTTGCATTTGTTTCATTTATTTGATATGGTTTTATTCTTCTGTCTTCTTAATCGCCTTTTCATATATTCAGTCCTTTTCTTTTACGTCATTTTAAAATGACTGACTTGCATTACCAGGAGCCCGGAAATTTTGTTGTGACCTTCCCTAGATCTTTCCATGGCGGTTTTAATCTTGGTATGCTCATCTAGTTTGATTTAATTAACGAAGACAATCTGATGATTAGTTTAGCAACTAATTTTAGGTTTTGTTAACTGTCCCTTCAGGATTAAATTGTGCTGAGGCCGTAAATTTTGCTCCCGCTGACTGGATGCCTTATGGTGGGTTTGGAGAAGAATTGTATCAGCTTTATCACAAACCTGCTGTTTTTTCTCACGAGGAGCTTATCTGTGTGATAGCAAAGGTTGAAAAGCTTTGGACATTTAATTATTTAATTATTTTTAATTTTTCTTCAAATTAAGTTTTCTAGGTACTCGTGAAATTCTCTGTCAATATACTATATGTAAGGAATAATTGATTCAATTGAAAGATCTAACCTAATAATTTGACCTACTAATAAAATTATATTAGAGAATCTGAAATTTATTGATTTAATTGAAAGATCTAACCTAATAATTTGACCTACTAATAAAATATATATTAGAGAATCTGAAATTGTAGTTATATCACTGTTTTGTGATAATCTAGGAGATGAAAGATTACACCCTAGGCTTTTTGTGCGTAGTTAAGAACATGATGCAAGGCTTGCTCTTAAAATGAAGCCCATTTGGTTGAGTCTAGAGGCAAGGGTAGATGGGATTGGTCAAATGTCTTGGTTAGAATCTTGAAGTGAAAACTTTAGTGAAAGAAGTTGGACTATTACAAATTCTTCTTGTGAAGTAGTGGGTGGGGCCCGAGACTACAAATATAAAAGGAAGACCTTAACATGGCTTGAGACACAGTGCTGTGATGCTAGTCTTCTACCTTCTATCCAGAGACCTTGGTTTATTCGTTGAAAAGTCTTGTTTCTGTTTTTAAAAGAAATGAGACCTTGGTTTTTGCCCCCTTTTGTCTCTCTAATACCATGGAAGAAAAATTGCTCAGTTATGTTCACGAAAACCCCAGAGAATCCTGAATTTCATCACTGAACAGAAAATGACAAAAAACAGGTCCGATTACGCCTATTCCTAATCCTAAATGGAATGGCGCGAAATCTTTCCAAACCATCCAAAAATGCATTTGCAATGTATATAGTGGTGGCCTTTAAGTTCCCTATTGTCAATTATATAGAGCACACCAATTAAAAGAAAGAGTCAACACTAGTTTTTTTTTTTCACTTTTAGAACTTCAATTCTTCTTGAACCTCCCTCTTCCAAATTCTTTGGCTGTAGGAAAATATAGGGAGGAAAGATTAGGGTCTAATAGAACAAGTGCAGCCGTGCTGGCCTAGAGATTTACAATGATGGGACAATAGGCTATGCACGTCTCTCACTTTAGTGTATTATTGTGGAAGGGTTAAGGAGTACCGGTTCTCTGAATTTTTGGTTTCTTTCAATAATTTCAAGTAACAAACCTTTTTGTCAGATCATTTTTACGCACAAACTCAATACTATCATTAATTATTCATTTCTTGTCTTTATTTTTTTCTTCTTCAAATTCTTAAATCATCTTTACTATTTTGGGGATGGAATTTATTGTGCATGAGCGAGGTGCTATTTTTTCCCCTTAAACTGGTTGCATGATCTTTTTGTGACAGCTGCATTTTTGGACGTCCTTAATTGATATTTCTGAACTTCTTAGCCATCAATATCATTGCTTGTGAGGTTGAAGCTTAGTGTTGTGGATTCTGTTTCATTGTCTCAATTTTTTGCAGATGGACTGCAGTAACCGAGTTTCTCCTTACCTGAAGAAAGAGTTACTTAGGATTTATTCTAAGGAGAAAAGTTGGAGAGAACAACTTTGGAAAAATGGTGTAATCAGATCTTCTCCGTTGCCTCCTCGAAAGTGTCCGGAATATATTAGTACCGAGGAGGTATCATATCATGATCTCATACTTGTGTCACTATCTTAAGAAGCTTGTTTCTGATAGATTTTTTGGTGGTGTTGTTACAGGATCCAACATGCGTTATATGTAAGAAGTACCTTTATCTTTCAGCTATAGGTTGCCGTTGTAGGAGATCTGCTTTTGTATGTTTGGAGGTGCGTGGACCAATGGGCTCCTCATTTAAGTTTTACTAGAGAATTTTATTTTTTGGAGGGTCTCTTGCGCTTTAGGCGTCTTTTGAAATCTATGCTCACTGAAAATCATTGAAAATGACTAGCCTAAAAGCTTAGTCAAGGAGTCTTACTTGACCCAAGAAAACAACCGAATTTCAGTTCCTTTATCTTTATTATACCTTTGTAAATTTGCCTTTTTTAGTTGTTTCCTTCCAAGTTAGATTATTATATTTTTCTTTTCCCTTATCTTTATTACTATTAGCAAAGTTTCCATACTTATTCATCCCTTTCTCTTTAAACCTAGGGCTGTAACATTGTGTTGATTATGAAGAAATAGTTGAATTTCCCTCATTGCAAAAAGATAAAATGGTAGGAAAATAGTAGTATTTTGAACTTGTTATTTACTGCAAGTTCAAGTGACTTCAAATGGCCAAATAGGACGACACCCTACAGTCGGCATCCTCAATTTCAAAGTTAGGAAATTCAGTTTCTTCAATATTGTGTTCTATCTGAAAATGTTTATGTTATACTGTCTAAATTTTAGTATTTTTACTTCGCATGGAGAAATGTTGCGATTGATGTGTATAGGATCTTGTGCCTATGTTGATATGTTTCTTACCTTCTGGCAGCACTGGCAACACCTTTGTGAATGCAAGTACAGCAGGCGGCACCTTCTGTATCGTTATACACTTGCTGAACTACATGATTTGATTGGTATAATTGATAGATGTGGTTCTGGGAATACAACTGAAAGAAAGGATTTGCGACAAGCTGGCTTATGCTACACTGAACGATGTACTTTGACAAAAAAGGTTCAAGTGTTCCATTATTTTATTTCCAAATTGCTACATATTTGTGAGTGCTTTAGGAGACATGGTGCCCTTCCCTTTCATCCTTGATTCCCCTCTCTCATCTTCATGTGTTTAGTTTCAATGTTTTAGCAATTTTAGTAATGCTATTTTTTTATAAGTAACAAAATATGGGTACTTTAAATACGGTTGAAGGCCTTTTCTTGATTGAAAGTAAGTCCTTCAAGTTGTCTTTTTTTTTGGGGGGGGGGGGGGGGGAAAGGATGATGGAGGGGGTGTTGTTAGGTGTTTGAAGATTTTACTATTATTTTTAAAAGGAAAAGAACAAAACAAAGAGAAAAACCAAAAAATTACTGTAAGCTGCAAAGAACACCGCTTCCCAAAGTAACAGACCTGTATCGTGAGGGTGGGGGAAATACCACTTCCTCCATCATACCCTTGCACGGCCTACTTTGAGCTAGCTGAATTCAGGAAAACTTTAGAAATCTATCCCAAATCACTGTAGCAAAGCATAAATTCCATAAATGTGGTCTCGATTCTTTGCAGTCTTCTTACACACTCTAGACTACTAAGAATCAATCGCATCAGTTTCTAATTAAAAAAAATGTGGGGGTAGCATCAGTGGTAATATGTCGAAGTATGGGCTAGAAAATTGGGAAACCTATGTTGGAGTTGGGACGTGGTGGTTACCTGATGAAGCTTTTTGGAAAGGATAGAAGAAGGATTAAAGAAGGATGGTGATAGACTTGAAACCTTTTGTTATTCTTCAAAAACTAAATGTTAGTTTTTTAGTCCATCCTCTCTTTCATCTTTGTCTTCTTATTCATGCAAAGGTTGAACCTCAAAGGATTGAACTATTAGTCCTGCTCCAAGGTTGAAGCATTTGAATTTGTTTCAACCATATGGGGTCTCTTTGGGCTTGTATTGGATTGAGAAATAGGTTTGATTGTCTATCTTTCAATATCTGGACATGTTATGTTAATTAATAGATACAAGTCTTCATACATACTTCACTCGTACTCGATGGATTATAATGAAATAAAAAAACTTAGGCATACTTTTCTCAATGAAAGCTTAGTTTCTTACACTCTCTCTCTATACATAAGCAAAGGTAAAATATCTGCTTGAACCTTGAGTGGATCAGTGGTATGGACTCATGAAGTTATGATCCTCGTCTTCAAGAGAAAAAAATGAGTTTGAGAGTAGCTTAATTATAATTGGTTTTTCTCCCTTCCATTGTTGTTGTTTTACGTTTTATAATATAATTATATTAATAAAGTACAGGATTATGGACTTCTTAAAACTGTGAGATAAGTTAACATTCATTCTCTGACCTATAATGTGCTAAAATCAGTTTATTTAGAGGCCGTAGTGAATTGTTTTGAATAAAGGAAATTGAGGCATGATCCGTGAATGAACTATCTTGGTCATCTGTCGAAATACTTGATGCATGTAGGTGAAAGGTGGTCGTGTCACGCTGTCTCAACTTGCAGAAAAATGGTTACTGCATTCAAGTAAGGTTCTTCAAGATCCATTCTCAAATGAGGCATGTGTTAAGGCTTTGAGAGAAGCCGAGCAATTTCTTTGGGCTGGTCATGACATGGATCACGTATGTGAAGTCCTTCATGGTTGTCATTTTCTCAGACTTGCATGCAGTATATGGTAGTAATTTACATTTGTCTTTATTGGATTATATAATAGGTCCGTGATGTTGTAAGAAACTTGGATGAAACTCAAAAGTGGCTTCAAGGCATTGGAGATTCCCTTTCTAAAATTGAAGCATGGTCATGTGATCATTATGGACGTTTAGAGAAAATTTGCTTGGATCATGTAAACAATTTGTTGAGTCTGCCCCCAATATCATGTAACCATCCTGGGTATCTTAAGTTGAAGGTTGGTACAATATTGCCAGACTTGTTAGTTTATTCTTATGTGGCCCCATCTGCTAATTGCTAATTTTGTCATAAAATCTTATTACCTTACAGGATTATAGTGAAGAAGCAAAGATTTTGATACAAGATATTGATAATGCCTTATCAACATGCCCTGATGTAACTACTTTTTTGGCTTCTTTGCTTGGTGTCCTCTATTCTTTAACACGTGCATTTTTAAATTGTTCATGTAGCTTCTTTCTATTTTGGTTTGGTTATCCCAATGTTATGCCCTTTTTACCCCATAAAATTAATGATCCTTATTTTAGAAACTCTCACTTCAGGTTTCTGAATGGGAAATTTTGTACTCAAGAGTGTGTGCCTTTCCAATCCATATAGAAGAAAGTGAGAAGTTATCAGAAAACATATCAATAGCGAAGGTGCTCCTATTATCTTTTGGTACCATTTCCTTGCATATTTTTCTATATGTTCAATACATCTATTCTTTGTCTAAGATATTTAAGTATGTGAATATTGTTTATAGAGGACACTCTACTTTGGCAAGTGAGAATGGGAACAAACTGAGACGGTTTTAAACAACCTGAACAACTGAAAAAATCGAAGGCAAATTTTCAGGAAATACATTTTTCCTTTCAATTTAAAAACGTAATTGGTTATAACCCTCATCAGTTGTTTCCTATTAAAATCTTTTGGTAACAAAGGTTCAATAGTTTTTCCGGGTCTCCTTTTTTTGTTGCAACTTTGCTTTTGAGTATTATCAAATATCAAGATAAACTTTATTTTTAGGATTTAACTTTTGTCTCCACTCATTTATGTTCTAATATGCTTCAATTGTGATATATTAGTCTTGCATAGAAAGCGTCAGAGAAATTTTGGAGAAACAGCCTGCTGCTTTTGAGCTTGAGATTCTTTACAAGTTGAAGTCTAAGGTTATTTGACCATTTGTTAGTCTATTACATAAATTTGTATGCTCTTGATTTTGATGGGTATCATATGTATCCATATATATCAGCAAATTGTATTTATCTAAATTCCTGGTTTCATGTCAAGTAGATCTTGGAACTCGGAATCCAGCTTCCAGAGACAGAAATGGTGCTGGATTTAACAAGGCAGGCTGAACGACATCGTTCTAGATGTTCAGAAATTATGAATGGTCCCATGAACTTGAAGGTTATGTTTGCTAATTGTCGTTCCCTTTTCCCCTCAATTTGATATTTGGTAATCCAAGACATAAATATCCCTGAATTATGTCTTGCAGACTGTCGAACTATTCCTTCAAGAATCTAACGATTTTGCTGTTAATATACCTGAACTGAAGCTTATAAGACAGTATCATGATGATGTTGTTACATGGAAGGCTCGTCTTAATGCTGTTATGATTAATGTTCATGAACGGGAGGATCAACAGAATGTAATAGAAGAATTAAATTGCATTCTAAGAGATGGATTATCATTGAAAATTAAAGGTTTGTTCACGTGCTAATTCTTTTATATCCATGCTATCTTTCTGTGAGGGAAACCATCCATTTTATAATTTTAAGCCTAATGCTAATGTAGTTTATCTTTTGTTTCATGGACTTTTGGGGGTGGGCTGAGACAGTTGATGATGTACCTATAGTTGAGGTTGAGTTGAAGAAGGCTTCTGTCAGGGAAAAAGCTCAAAAGGTGATTCAGTGTTCCTCTTTAAATGTTTGGAATGTAATTGTCTGTGTTTAGGTTGTTTAAAATCATTTACAGGTCTTCTCTTCAATTTTACAATCATTTTCTTGAAGTTATGTTTCCTCATGAATCGACTTTGATGCAGTTACGCAATACAAAGGTTACTATGGAATTCATGCAGAAATTGATGGAGGAGGCTGTAGAGTACGTGTATTGTAGTATACATTCTTTTAATCAATAACATAACACGTTGTTATCCATATATGATTGTAAATTCTTGAGTTCTCTCTTCTCCAGATTAGAAATTGATAAGGAAAAATTGTTTGCTGATATTCATGGAGTTCTCGGCTCAGCAATGAGTTGGGAGAAGAGAGCTATGGATTTTCTAGCACATGGGGCCCAGTTATCTGATTTTGAAGAGATTATAAGGTTTCCCGTCTTTCGCTACATAAACAATAATAATAAACAAAAACTCTTTTGGTGTGATATTCTTGTGCAGACTATCACAAGTTTGAATTCTGTGCATGTTTTAGGACTTCTGAAGATTTATGCGTTATTCTACCTTCTCTTCATGGTGTCAAGAATGAAGTATCATCGGCCATGTCCTGGCTAAATATTTCAAAACCTTTCTTAGAGTCTGTTCTCCCTACGTCATCTGCACCAAGATCGCAGCTGAAAATTGAAACATTAAAGGTTTTTGTCATCTATATTTGTATTGTACCTGGAGCCTGGACTTTGATATTTAACACACTCCAATTTTGCAGGAGTTGGTTTCTCAGTCAAAACTCCATAAGGTCACTTTGGAAGAAAGCAGAGTGCTTGCTGAGGTTCTGAGAAAATGCGAGAATTGGAAAGATGAAGCGAACTCTTTATTGCAAGATATTGATAATCTTTTGAATGCAGATGATATAGGGGATGCGCTGAGCAATTGTCTTATTCCTAAGATTGAACAATTAGTTGATAGAATCAATACCATTATTACAGCCGGTATATCTCTTGGTTATGACTTCCGTGAGATTTCCAGACTTCAAAGTGCTAGTTCTACACTCATGTGGTGCAATAAAGTTCTTTCTCTTTGCCATGGTATTCCTTCTTATCAGGTAGACTTGAAAGTTCGTCGAAAGTATGCTATTCCTTTTCTCTCTTTTTTTTTTTTTTTTAAATGATTTTGGATTTGCTTTTCTTTTTGATAGAACACTTCTATGTATGTTGAGGTAAGGAGCGTTAGATTGGACTTACAGTCCATTTGACTGAAAAGGCTATAATATTGTGGCAGGATGTTGAGAGCTTGATGAGGGTTGAAGAGGATGATTCTTGTTTATATGCCTCTGGTGTTATGTGGAGCTTATTGGTGGAAGGTGTCAAATGGCTGAAACAAGCCTTAGAGGTGATTCCTGGAACGTGCAATTCTAAACAAAGAAAGTTGAGCGATGCTGAGGAATTAGTTTCCAACTCTATGGTATTTTTACAGCCCAACATCTAAAGTATTACTTTTTTGTCTTCTTTTTGCCAATTCAAGTATAACTCAATGGATAAGACATTGATTGTCATTCCAAAGGTCGATGGTTTAATCATCCACCTCCACAATTGTTGAACTAATATATATATATATATATATATGTATGTATAACATTTTTTTTTAATTGTGTTTCTGGATTTTTTATGTTTGTTCTGTCTTTAAAGGTTTGAATGTCTTTTACTTGCAGAGTATCAGAATCAACTTCTCAGCCATGAATGGTCAACTTGTAAATGCTATTCAGAAGCACAAGTGATTTTTCTAATTCTTTGACTTGTTAATTTCTGTTTTTGTTGTATGTACATATGTATCTTCCTGCTTCTTATAAAGCTTTTTTCCCTTGCCCTCTAACCCCTCCCTACAAATCTGCAAGCATTACTAAAACTTCAGAAGCTCAAATTTCTACATTAATCAGTTCAATAGTCTAAGACACAAAAATGTTGGCACTTTCTTTAGGATGTAGGCATTTTGCACTGTAATTTGTAAAGTACTTCATTATAAATGTTCATTAACTTTTCATAAAAATGATAATCGTTCTGAAATTAACATGGATTCAAATACGTTAGTGAAACTGCAACTGTGTGTATGTCTACGCTTGTTCAGTCGTAGCAGTGCCTTATATATATATATATATGTATTTTTTTTTATTTATACATGGCTATTGCTGATTTGTGCTTCTTGTGGTATTCTCTCTGCACGTAGGCTGTGGCAGGAAGAAGTACGGCAATTTTTCCTAATGAAGCATGCTGAACGATCGTGGACTCTGTTATTAAAGCTTAAGGTATGTCATGTTATTTTGCTTGATTCTTCTACCGGGATTAAGTAGATGTATATCATCTTATACTTTTGAACATTCAGGAAGAAGGAGACATTGTTGCCTTCGATTGTTCAGAGCTACATTTAATTTTTTCCGAAGCTGAAAGGATTGAAAAGTGGGAGAAACAAATGGGGGAAATCATGAAGACATCTTTTGGGGATGGATGTTCTCTGCTTGGTTCTCTACGAGAGGTTTGAAATAATACTTTTTTTTTTCTCACTGAAAATTGGCAATACATATCTTTTGAATGAACGTCTAATATCATATTTGTCATGCAGATAAAGAAATCACTGGATAGATCCCTATACATATATGAGAAGTCATTGCCCTACACTGATCAGAACTTATGCTTGTGTTGCTCTAGCGATTCACAGGATCAACATCTTTTTACTTGCTCAGTATGTAACGAAAGGTAAGGTCAATTCTACTTTGCCAAAATGTTTGAACAGAAAATATTCTGCATATTTTTCTATATTTAACAAGTTGAACACTTCAAAATTTATTAGAATATGCATACTTGAAAGCTCTAAAATATATCATAAGAGCAAACATATTTCATAATTTAGAACAGACTTGTCGCAACTCTTATTCCACAATAAAACAGACTGCAACCAGAAGAAATAATGCACACCAGCTATCATTTCTCTTCCCTCTAAGCTTGACTAACACTATCTTGCAGAGATGTTCAACACTTGTGGATTCCTTCTTGTCAACTTTGAACTTGGCAAGGGGTTTTCTTTTTGACCCCTGGCTTTTTACTTAGTTGCTTTCGTTAACGAGCATGACTCCAACTAGGTGTGAAGTGCTTACTAAACTTGTTGGAGTTGTGCTGTAACCCAACAGCCTTGTCTTTTATACCACCTACTATACTGCTCTCTACCATCCCAACAATCTCAACAGTTGACATATACGTGCTTGTGTGCACCTTTATTTATTTATTTATTTTTGGTGGTTGTTGAAAAGAAACTGAGCTTTCATTGACCGAAAAATGAATAAAAAACAAGGCTTAAAAAAGCACAACAAAATAAAGATCCAAAATACAACCAAGAAGAAAGAGATCCAATTTGACAAAATCAAACCATTATCACAATTACAAAGAGGCCAACTGACCCCTTAAGGAAGCATTAGAGCTTACTGCCTTCCACATCTCGTCACACGACCTCTCCATCTGTCTAAATGATCTATCGTTCCTCTCTAGCCAAAGCCCCACAAAATGGCAAAAGAAGCAAGCCTGCCGCAAAATTTTGCCCTTCTCCACAAAGGGAGAACTCAAGAGCACCTCCTCAATCCTAGTGTAACTGTCTCAATTCCAACAATCAACATATTGTGGAGCCTGCATGCATGAATGAATACGTACAGCATGACATATGTTCCTATTACATGCATGCATGAAGCATTCCGTGGTTATTATTTGTTATATTACATGTGATCGATTTGTTTATAAAATTTGCATAAGAACAATATGGTAACTAAACATTATAGATGATTTTGGAAACAGCTACCATTTGCAGTGCCTGGGGCAAGCAAGAGAAAAAGCAAGCAATACAGATATCTTTATATGCCCTTATTGCTATAGCTCAAATGGTGTATTATCAATTGATAAAAGTGGTGGTCCCTTGGTATGGTTCTCTCTCTCTCTAGATTGTGTATGCTATCCTTTTTTGCAAAGTCATTATATTTGTATTGTATTTTTTTTGTTGCAGAGATTTTTAGCAAATCGTCCTGAACTAGAAATGCTCACTAAGCTCAAATCTGATGCCGTGAACTTCTGTGTCTGGTAACTACCTTTTTTCCCGTGTTATCCACCTCATATATTTTTTACTTAATCTTTTTAATCTTTATTTTTTAACGTTTTTGGTTGAATCCAATCCAGCAGATTAACTCTAGCTGCTCTCTCTCTCTATATACACACACACATATAGGTAGTTTTAATAGCTCAACTGTTTAAGACCTACTAATACTTTAGTTTGAGTAGCGTGTTTGTATCTGACATGTGTCGGACACTAGAACATTTGTTAGACATGTATCGGATACTTGTTAGTACAATAGATGTAATATACACTAGTTGTACAAAGTCAAAGTAGGTCCAACATTTATTAGACATGCATCATATTAAATAGCACATTTATAACAAAAATTATAAGAATACATTGGAGAGACCTAGGAATTTCTTATGGGAATGGAATAACAAACCAAGGGTCTCACCTCGTTAGATGGTCTAAGGTTATCAATACACATGCACAAAGGGGCCTTGGTCTTCAAAGTCCGACTGATAAGAATCGTGCTCTTCTTGCTAAATGGGTATGGAGATACTACCATGAGGATGGGGCTTTATGGAAACTGTTTATTGAAGCTAAATATGGGAACACTCCTCTGAAGTCTTGGCCCAACAACACTTTTTCGAACTCTATCAGGGTTCCATGGAGAGACATTGTGGAGCATATGAGTCTTATTAAAGATAAAGTCAAAATTAAAGTGGGGAACAGGAAAAATACCTCTTTTTGGACTGATAGATGGCTCAAAACCTCTCCTCTTAAAAATGTTTTTCCCAGATTATTCCGCCTTTCCACACAAAAAGGGTCATCCATCTTTGATCTGTGGGACCCTAGACAGGGATGGTCTCTATATTATAGGAGAAATATGAAGGATGAAGAGATTGATGAATGGCTCGATCTTATGAGTTCCCTACGTGGTGTCCATCTTTCCAATGGAAAAGACGAATGGATTTGCGACCTTGATGCCAAAGGTTCTTTCTCCGCCCCTTCCATGAGGCTATATGGAAGGACTCATACCCAAAAAAGATCAAATTCTTCCTTTGGGAAATCAGCCACAACGCCATCAACACCAGTGACCGAATGCAGAATCGCTCCCCCTACATGGCCATCTCCCCTCATTGCTGCCACATTTGTAAGTCTGCCCCGATTCAACTAGCCACCTCTTCATGCACTGCCCATTTGCAGAGAGATTTTGGAAGGAAATCTTCCTTTCATTTGGTTGGCACACTGCCCTCCCCAATGACACCATTGGTATCCTCACTTACACTCTCGTTGGCCATCCCTTCACAAAGCAAAAGAAAGTTATGTTGATGCATCTAATTCATGCTTTCTTATGGACTAGATGGAAGAAGAGAAACAAACGCTTCTTCACCAACAAGGGAAGCTTTTTTTATAGCTATTTTGATCTTATTATCCTTTATGCTATGAGTGGTGTAAAAACACTTCTTTCTTTAATATAAACATCCTTTCATCCCTTTTGACCAATTGGAAAATTCTTATGTAACTCCATTGGCTTGGGCTTCGGCCTTTTTAAATTTCATACATCAATGAAATTTGTTTCCTATGAAAATAATAATAATAATAACAAAAATAATAAATTTTAAGAGAAAAATACATCAAACTAATTTTGTAAGGATATAATTGTATAAATGCATTGAGTTTGAATTTTCTTCTTGTATAAAAATGATATTAATTTTAATAAATGTGTCATTGTCGTGTCCATACCTTAGATTTATTAAAAAAAAAAAAAAAAAAAAAAGTTGTGTCGTATCCGTGTCTCATATCCATATCCATGGCCTAGATTTTAAGAAAAAAATCCCTTCTCTATACACAAACAAGTTAATGTTGGGACCTGGAACAGAACAAGTTAATCTATTCTTTCCATGGTCATGTGAGTGGTGTTTACTGTTTGGCCCTTCATCCAACAATCAATATTTTGCCAACTGGAGGACATGATTCTGTTTGCCGGGTGTGGGACATTCGAAGTAAGGTGCAGGTTCATGCCCTCTCTGGGCATAATAACACCGTTTGCTTAGTTTCTTCTTGACCCACTGATCCGCAGCTTGTGGTTGGCTCCCATGACACAATTAGTAAGTTATGGGACCTCAGATATGGATAGACAATGATAACCCTGACATACCATAAGAAATCTGCTCCAGTAGTGGCATAGCATCCTAAAGGGCATTGTTCCTTCTTTTTTTTTTAATCTGGTTCAGCTGATAACAAGAAATTTAACCTCCCCAAAGGGGAGTTTGTGCACAGTATGCTAACTCAACAGAAGACTATAATCAAGGCAATGGCTGTCAATGGGGGGGAGGGTGTTATGGTGATTGGAGTTGACAATGGTAGCTTATGGTTCTGGGACTGGAAGAGTGGTCATAAGACAACTTTTCATAGTCACAAACAAAATGTACAACCTGGATAGTGAAGCTGGTATTTATGCTCTCTCTTACAACATGACTGGTTTGAGGCTTGTAACTTGTGAAGCCATCAAACAATTAAAATGTGGAAACAGGATGAGAATGTTACCCCTGAAACTCATCCCTTCAACTTCAAGCCATCAAAAGATATCTGAAGATTCTAGGCTTAGAATTGTCACATCCTCATACTTGCTTGGGAAGGACTCATGCCCTAAAAAGTAAGGACTCCCCTGACCACCCTTTCCAGGATGCTATATGGAAGGACTCATACCCTAAAAAGGTCAAGTTCTTCATCTGGGAAGTTAGCCATAATGTCATTAACACGAATGACAGAATGCAGAATCGAAACCCCTATATGGCCATCTCTTTACACTGCTGCTACATTTGCGAAACCGTTCCTGATACATCTAATCACCTCTTCATACACTGTCACTATGCAGAGGGGTTTTGGAAGGAAATCCTCTCTTCATTTGGATGGCACACAGCCCTCCCCAGAGACACCATAGATGCTCTCACATATACCCTTACCGGTCATCCTTTTACTAAACAAAGGAAAATTATGTGGTTAGACCTTATTTGTACTTTCTTTTGGATCACTTGGAAGGAGAGAAACAAACGCCTCTTCACTGATAAGGGAAACTCTTTTGATCGTTTTTTTGATCTTATTATCATTCATTTTATTACTTGGTGTAAATGCTCTTCTTTCTTTAATTCATGCACCCTATCTTCCCTTTTGACCAATTGGAGATTTCTTTTGTAATCCTGTTGGTTTGGGTTCTTATCCATTTTTATAAATTTCTTACATCAATGAAATTTGTTTCCTATCCAAAAAAAAAAAACCCCCTCATGCTTGCTTAGCCTTATGAATAGAAACGACCTCTTAGTTTTTCAATTTTTGGTATATATAATCAATTACGCCAGTTATGAATTCTTTGCAAATTAGGTTTAGACTTGTCAGGCCTCCAAAATTGTAACTGCCATGTTTCTGTTTATTACAAAGTTGAAAACTTGAAAGTTTTAGAGAATATTTTTTTTATCTATACATGTGTGTGTATGCAAATATAAATATATTTTTTTAATGTAACAAAAATATATATGTTTTTTTTAAAAAAAATTTAACAAAAAATAAATGATTTTATAATGTGAAATGTAATATTTATAAAAGTTTTTATCTTTTTTAATCCAACTCTGAATTTAAACTTTTTTCAAATTCCGGTGACATTGAAAACAAATATGTTTTTAGAATATTCACGATTTGGATCATAAAACTAAAAGGTAGTTTTCATAAACCATTCTACCTTTCAGATATTTGCTGATTCTATTGAACTTAGTGAATCTACCAAGCAGGCTCTTCATTATAACCCCTATTATATCTACCCAACAAACTTGCTAAAATATTTTACCCTATTTTATCAGCCTTAAGGGTAGTACTATTCAATTTTAATTCATCCTAATTCTAGACTAATGAAATATTTGTCACCTCATCTAAACTTAGAACAGTATTCCATATCAATGAATTGTTTTTTTTTTTTACCCCCAAAAAAATCTAAACTTAGAAAAGTAGGACGTCACTTTGAATCCTTTTTTCTCCCTTTTCTTTTTCGAATGGTGCTGATTAAAGGTAAACATAATTTTTAGTAATTGAAGTATTTTGAAGTTCAAGAAATAAGTGGACAAAGTACAAAGTATGGGGACAAGATATGTAATTTAACCAATATTTATCTGCAGGAAGTTGTATATCTTCCTAAATTGATGCCCAGACAAAACTTGATTGAAATAATCCGTGTTGTAGAATAGAAGTTAAATTGTATTGTGCTCGAAAAATTTTGTTCGATCTCTCGAGGGTAGATATGTGTAAATGCAATTCACTTATCATTTTAAATAGAGGTTCTCTACGTGTTTCCTTATGATGCTTCTCCATGTGAATGTGCCTTTTGAAAACCAATTTCTTAAAGTTTAGTCTTAAAATATTTTCAGGATGGAAGAGGAAGATGTATTAAAGCAACTGATAGAGCAGGCTTTAGTATGCAAATCTCACTTGTCAGAAGTCTTGGACTTTGTGTCACATTGTCATGACAACAATTTTAGTATTGCCTGCAAGAGGTTAACTGTAGCGTTAAAGGTCCAGTGATTCTCTTTCCTCTTAAATTATTCATACTGCTCAATATTTGTGAAGTTTCTTGATGCATGGAAGAGTAGTAATACTTCCTCTATGTATATAATATAATTGTAGTTCACTATCACAGGCTATGGACGTTGCAGGCATTAACGATCATGAAGGTAAGTCTGGTCTTGAGATGGAACTATTGAGGAACTCGTGGAGATTCAGAGTCAAGGAAGCTCTTGAAGGTTCTGAAAAACCGACAATGCAACGAGTCCTGGAACTTCTCGAAGAGGTATTTCCAGTTTCCATGGTTTACTGGAGCATTCTAAAACTTATTGCAGTAGGCATGTGATAAATATGTTTGGTGCTTTTAAATGACAATGCATATGATAAATATGAGATTGTTAGATGGTGAGACTACTAGCAATTATGAAAACAGTGCGTTGGAGAACAAAGTAAATACATAATGCGCTTGAAAACAAAGTTTGGGATTTTACACTACACTTCATCTCAGCCTAATGGCCAAGAAAGGTATAGCAATTGAGATTTTCACACCGTTGGAGTGTGAAGTTCCTATTTGATGCAGCAATTTTGGAGGTCCTTTATAATTTAAAGATACTGTTCTTAGAAATGCCTTAAATACATTAGGTGAGGAAGACTAGTGCCGAGTCTCTCTACTGGGCTTGGTGAGATGCTGTTAACTGCTCAATATTTATTTAACTGACCTGTAGTGTTCATTAAGCTATGATACAAGTGCATACACTTAGCATGGCAAATGAAATGAATCCTAATTTGGTCAACCATGGTTTTTAGCTTATTTTTCTCATCTTGATAATTTTTATTCGTTAGGCTATTTGGGAAAATAGGCCGTCCATGTCATCTCTCTTTTATTTTGGCCAAACTGGACGAGAGATAATTATGATGGCATGTATTGTTGCATGTCAAGAGTATCTGTTATGTAAATACTGACTTCGGTAACATGTGACAGGGATCTGCAATAAGCATTCTGCCTGAAGATTGCTACAGACAGAAACTTTTGGACGTGAAGACTGTTTGCTCAAAGTGGAGAAGTCTTGCAAGGAAGGTCTGTGAAATGTCAATATGCTGTGTTCCCCCCAACCTTGTCTTCTTAGACTTCATCCTCTTTTGTTTTCTGCAGATTTCAGCTGACTGTGGGGCTCTTGAATTAGAAAAAGTTTTTGAATTGATTGTAGAGGGTGAAAACTTACCTGCATACCTCGAGAGGGAGCTCAAGGTATCAGCTATTCATTCTGGCAACCCCATTTTCATATTTTAAAGGAGATAGAAGAGAGAATGTACATCTTTTTTTTTTTTTTTTGAGAGAGAGATATGCATCTGTTGGTGCTTAGTTCATTGACCTTGTGGGTGCAGTTATTAAGAAATCGAAGTATGCTTTATTGCATTTGCCGCAAGCCTAATGATCGCAGACCAATGCTTGCTTGTGATATTTGTGAAGAGTGGTATCACTTCGATTGTGTCAAGATAAAATCTACTCCCAAGATATATATTTGTCCTGCTTGCAAACCGCAAGTGGACAATAAAATGTTGATTCAGCTATCAACGGAATATGAAAGGTAAGAGTTCTGGCCATGTCAAACTTCTTCCTCAATTTTGATTGCATGTATTTGATGTTCTCTTTTTTTATTATTATTATTATTATTTGGGATAAGAAACATTTTCATCGATTTTTTGAGCTTACAAAATATGGGGAGACCCAATTCAATGAAGTTACAAAAAAACACCCCAACGGTCATGATATAAGAGAAGTTGGAATGATTGACACCAAGACATAACTTAAAAAAACTGTATCAACCAACTTATTTTTTGATTGAGCCCGAGGTTCCAGAAGTCAAAAGTTTGTTCAGTCGGTCGACGTCTATTCCTTGGTGTAATTGGTTTGAGCTTGCTCGGATTAAGGCCTATTCTTTGTTTTTTGAAACGGAAACAAGATTATTCATTTATATAATTAAGGCCTATTCTTTGTGCTTTTCATCCAAGTCTTATGCAAGATTCTCTATTCAAGATTCATGTTTAATTTGGAATGTCATTTTGTCTGATTAGTTCTTATGCTTATTGGTCGAAAGTTTTCTTGTCTCATTATTGTCTTTTATACTTTGAGCAGTATCTCATTTGATTATTTCAATGAAAAAACTTTGTTTTGTTTTCAAGAAGATATATATATATATATATATATATATATATATATATATATATATATCAAACAGTATTCGTTATCTTTGATGCCTTTGGTAAGCTCTAACAAAATTCATCCAAAGTGCTAATAAACTGTCGAAGTTTGTATTTGATGTTTTCTTGGTTTTGGTTATATCTATGTTTGAAAAGCATGCTCTTTCCTTTTAAACTATGCCTTAGGGGGAGTTTTAGACTGCCGAGTCTGAGCAATTCATGTCAATCTGAACAGTCTTGAACTAGCTCAATCAAAACCATTTTCCATTTCTGAACTATGGTAGTTGTGAGGTCTGCCAATAATGATGTTTGTTCAGTAATATGACCGTTTTATCATCTATGACTTTTAACAGTTCAACTGCAAAATTTGTGGAGCCAAAGACCCCTTCTCCTCAACACACAAAACAGAGATCAAAACCGAAGAAAACAAAGCGAAATTTAGTTCGAAGTGTGACGGATTGTTATAGAGAATTCAGGTGCTCAAGTGGAATGGAACGTTTATGGTGGCAAAACAGGAAGCCTTTCAGGAGAGTAACCAGAAGGAGAGCAGAGTTTGGAAGTCTTTCTCCATTTTTCCTCATTGAACAATAATTAAGAATATGTGGAGGTAGGTAGTTTAACCGAAAGTCATTTAATTGATTCAATTGTTCATATGATCAATTTACCTTTCAGCTCAATAATATGAAAGGGAAAATTTTTAATATGTTATTTCAGTCATTTTTTCATTTCAGCTCCAGTCCCAGATGATGGGATATATGGTTATGGTTAGTTAAAATAGTTTAGACATGTATCAAATTAATGAGTAATAATTTGTATATATTTGTTAAATTTTTCATCATCCCATGATGGTCTATTTAAGAATGTTTATGCAAGAAGCGAATAGGTTAGGGTTTTTCATTTTTTTTTCTATTAAGGCCCCTAAAGTGTAAAAATTTAATTCACTTTATTCCCAAAATTTCAAATAATTTGATTGGATCCCTTAAAATATGGTGCGGGGATTCAAATTAAGAAATTTCACGTAGTTTGTTTAGTTTATATATATAAACGGTACATAAAAAAAATTAATTAAAAATTGATAAATGGCAATTACATTTGAAGTTTAGAAACTAAGTCAAGATATTTAAAAATGGGATTAAATGGGATTAAATTAACATGTGTATGAAAGAGATGAAAATAAGATTTTATGGGTATAAATTTATTTGAAATTGTCATTAATCTCAGGTATCAAATGTTCAAATTTAGTTTTCATGCACTACATTGTAGATTAGAAAAAACATATTTTCTTGATACTATGACGGATTAACATTTTATTTCTCTAAAAAAATATGTTCATTTTACTTTGAATTAATTTTCTCCCCAATTGCCATGACCTCGAGAAAACACCAATCAATGAATTTTACAAATGTTATCTTCTATTCAATTCAGTATCAAATCATATAAATTAAAAGCATGATGTTAAATTTGAATTCGTTCCCTTTTCAATTTGAGTATAGTATAGTAGACAATCATATAATGTCATTATAAAGTTTGATGGTTCGATCTTTCACTTGTTTTTTTAAAAAAATTGTGAATTCATTTTGTTATGTTGGAAGATAAACTTTCCCAAATTAGGAAGATTATACGAAATACTCTGAGTATTAGGCTTTAATGTTTGTTTAAACTAACATAGGGATGCAATGTCAGTTGAAAACCGACATTGAAGATCATGTTATAAAAGGTCCTCAATGTCAGTTGACTTTAATATCAGTTTTAAACTAACATTATAGATTACCAAGATTTCAATGTTAGTTTTCAACCGACATTGAAAACTCTCTTCAATGTCGGTTTTTCACCTACTTTTTGTTAGTTATTGTCTGATATTAAATGTTTGTCATTGTTTTGTTATTGAAATAGTATATTGATAATCTCTTTTTCTTTTTTTTTTTTTATCTATAGATATACAAAATTAAATCTTTTTTATATTAAGATTTCGACAAACATAAAAATTTAAATCTCAATATTGTTTACAAAGTACGAATACAATCTTGAATTTATGATATTTCCCATAAGCTAAAAGAAAGGAAAACATCACAATATTCCCATAAGTTTAATGCACTCATCAAACCCCCAACTGTTCACAGAAAAAAACATGAGAATCTTAACCGTCATTTTTGTTTCGCTATTTAACACCTCCTTCCACGTTGGAAAAAAGATTAAAGGAAAAAGAAAAGAAAAAGGGAAATGGATATTTGTTAGTTACCTGCACAATAATCTGAAGGTTGCTTCTGAGATTGACAAGCAAAAGGTCCTTCATACATTCCAAAGCCCAGCCTTCTCACAAAGTTGGGCAATTCGAGGTCTATCATAATGACTAAGCATTCCATTAGCCAGCCAATATGGCATCAGCTACGTTTACCAGATTGATTGCACGGACCTACGTAATGGTAATACAGATCATCAATAGACAAACCAGCAGATACAGGTAGTTGTTAAATTAATTAAGGTTGGGGGAAAAAACCTTTTTCTGGAGGAAGCATGCTCGGGCAGATTAATGACATTAATCAAAGGTGGATATCAAACCTTCACAAGATACCCTGGTTCCTCACTACTTCTCCAAGACGTTCTTCTTATTCTGGTGTTTGTCCAGTTAAATATTAAACATCAATACAAAAATTTAGATTATTCAACGTGATGTTTTCACTAAATGGTATTTTGTCAAATTTCATCTTCATTTCTTTAGAAAAACTCTTGACTAATTAATCGGAAAGGGAAGTGAAAAATATAACTTCGCGTATTGTAAGAGCCTAAGAGGATCCCACTTACTTCTGAAAAGATGGTTTTCAAGACTACTATGCATCATAAATTCATATGCAAGAAGCCTTTGATCATCTTCAATACAGTATCCAATAAGTTTAACAAGATTGGGATGGTGAAGCTGTCCAAGAAAGCTAACCTCAGCCTGCAATACATTCATGGAGATTTCAGTTATTAAATACCTATCCAATATACATATTCATTACTAAAATATCTTCTTTTACAGTAAAATATATTAAAATCAATCATTTGATTCCAAATTTATAGACCCTTTTGGAAAAATCATGAGTTAAGTTACTATTCATTACTTTAATTAATTTTCCAACTAATCAGTCGTTTCCATTTTTATCTTCGGACTATCTCTAAGTGTCTGCCACCAAATCTTCCTTTCTTGATTTTCCAATTATATTTTCTCCCAATCAAATGATATTAAAGTAATAAAGATAAAGTTAAATGATATAAAATGCCCTCTAACACCTCTTTATGTTCTATCATTTTACACACTTAACTTTTAAATGGTCTAAAAATCCCTATGGTAATCATGTTTAGGATTTGAGAGAAGAATATGATGAGCTAAACCCATCTTTATATATCTAAGTTTTGGAATCGAAACGTTTAAGCAGCCCATCAAACCTAATAAATAAAAAAACTCAGCGTCTCTCAGATAAAGTAGGAAAAGATTCTCAAATTCACAGACTCCATCGTCAAACAATAAAGTATCAAACATAACTTGAAATCCACACCCTACAAGAATTTGGGTCTATCCCGACGGTGAAAACCGTCAGCATAAGCTGAAAAGACCGTCGGGAAAATCTTTCCTGGCGTGGGGAAGTCGTTGGCAATAGTGTCGGGAAAGCTCCTCCCCTAACGGTATGGAAGCCCTGCCATAGGGGAAAAGAATTATCTCAACGGATATAGGATGAGGCTTTTCTCCCGACCCCAAAGAACACCGTCGGGATTTAATGGTTATCCCGATGGTTTAAAAGCCGTCGGGATGAGTTAATATATATCAACAGTGCGGTTGCCATCGGGCAATTTTACTTTCGCCCGACAGTGACTAGGGACCATCGGGAGATATTAATATAGCCCGACAGTTAGAGTATCGTCAGGCTATGGTCCTTTACCCCGACGGTCGTTAGCCACTGTTGGGATATCTTTTAAATCCTAACGGTTAATAGTAACCATCGAGATTTCTCCCACGGATAGTCGGGATATATTTTTTAGCATCGGGATTATATATTTAACCAAATATCATACCTATTTAAATTTATTTATTTATTTTCTTTTTTTTAGATCTTTTTTTTTTCCAAATGTCACACCTGTTTGAATCTTACAAATATCAATCAAACAAAAATAAGATTGCCTAAATCAAGTAAATGTCTATAATAGATAGTAAATAATATATAGAAAACACGTTTGAATCTACAACCTTAATCCAAGAGTTACTATAACATCCACAATTCTTTAATCCGAACCATAACATCCACAATTTCTTAATCCAGAAAAACATTACATGATAATAAAGTACATAGTGAGAAATACATCTACAATTTTAATCCACAATTCCTAAATCCAAAATAACATTAACATCTCAACCTAAATACGCTTGCAGGGAGATGCATCTTCAACAAAAATATCAAGATACCTATAAATACAAATTTAAATAAGTTTAATGCTCAATATACTATATATCAATCTCAAAATGAATATAAAATTTAAAACTCAACAAAGAACTTTAATGAATTGAAATAAACCAACTCAAACTTGCATATTTCAATTTCAAACTCAATATAGAACTTAAAACCCAACTTGCATACTTCTACTTAAATATAGATATGCAATTGTTTAGCAATCTCTCGCTCGATCGTTTAGTCTCTCAAAAGAGCTATCGTATAGCTTTCTTTCGCTTTATTGATTAGTAATGCGATAATGAAGCGATCGTTCAAAAATGAAAACTCTTTTCATTTTGTTCTTCAATTAAACTAAAATTAACCTCTCACTTGCACGGTTAGTGGAGAAAAGAAATAACCAACTAAAACAATTATCTCATAATTGTTTTATTATAAATAAATATAATAAATAACTTATCATATTATAATTATAACCTATAGTTTTAATATCATATCATATGTAATATTTAAAACATAGTTCTTTTCTCCTTTATTTAATATAAATCATATTTATATTGATTCCTTCAATTAATGTATCTAATACATCAAATCAATTACATCACATATAATTGAACCAATTTAATCATATCATATATAATCAAATTCGCTCTTGTTAATTTGAACACTTTAAACTAACCCAAAAACTGATTCTGTAGCACCCCGCACATTTTTTTAGTAATAATGTAATTTTAGTAACTTTATTATTTGAAATTTCAGTAATTGTTATTAGTTGGAAAGCATTTTTGGAATTTTGGACTTCAAGTGTAAGTGCGGGAATTTAATTGTTGCGTGAAATTATTCAAATTGGAAATTATGGCAGGAATTAATTTCCTTTTGAAACGAAAAAAATTTAATAGTATAAAGTGGAATAAGGAAATGAATTAAATGTAATTATACTTATTTCCTTTTTTGTTTTATTATTATTATTTTATAAAAATCAAATTTCCCTCCCTTCTTCCTCACGCAATCTGGCACCCCCTCTCTCGAAATTTCTCTTCTTCTTCAACCTCACCACACGTGCCCTAGCCGACCCCCACCCCTTCATCGTGTGGCCGCCGCCGTTGCTGCCCAACTGACCACCGTTCGTCGACCGCCGCCCAACACCCTCTCCCGAGCACAAACCGGTCTCCGCCGCTGCTCGCCGCCGATCTTGCCAGCTGGTTCGCATAGGTTCGTGCCACGCCTCCAGCAGCCACCCGACGTCGACTAGCCCTGTTAGTTGAGGTAGAGCCGCTCGTCCAAGATCTCTGCCGCTGCTTGTTGTCATTTCTCCATCCGACCAGCCGTCGGTTCGACCTTCGCCGTCATTCCGTGGTATTTTTTCCAGAACTTGGAATCTGGGGTAAGATCTAAAGTTTATATTTTCTTGGATGGGTTTGGTCACTCTTTAGGTTTGGATTTAATTTAGTATAATATTTATGTTGTGAAGCTTGGATTGAACTTTCAAGGTATCAGGACCCGTTGTCCAATAAGATTATAGTTTGGCTCCAGGGAATTTTGGAGCGTGTTTGGTAAGTAATGTGAACTTGAAGCTCTTCGGAATGGGTTAATATGCTGGAAATTGGTTTTAAATTCCAAATTTTGGGTTATGAATAGATTGGTATCTCCGTGCTAAGCTTGGAATAGATTTCTGGATCATCACATAGTTAGGGTAAGTTGTTTTGTGGCATATGAGGTATTTTAGTATTTGAATTTAATGAAAGTCCTTTGAACTTACCTTATTTAATTAACATTTATTTCGCCATAACAGATTGTCGTTTTGAGTTCCATGCATGCATGTATTTAGTAACGGCCTAACTTAAGTCCTAGGGGGTCGGGTCGTTACAGTTGGTATCAGAGCCCATGTTTTGGGTTCTGTAGATTGACTTACTAGACAGTCCCTATGGCCCAGTAACGGATCGCTCATCATTGCCAAGTACGTTCTACTAATGAAAGTTTCATTGCATATATGAGAATAGTGATGTAGTGTTTTAAATGCATGATGTCTGAGAAAGACCCAAAAATAGCTAGTTAATGTATGAATTTATGACAGGACATGGCACCTAAACCTAGAACAAGAAAGACAGTTAGAGAGAGAAATGCAAGCAGAGAGAGCTGAGAGTAGTCAGACTGTTCCGGAAGCTCCAAATCCGCATGTGACCCAAATTGATGAAAAGGCAATGGAAGCTAGAATTAGTGAAGCTGTTGCATCCTCTCTAATGGGAAAGTTGCAAGAGTTGATTCGTAGCACGATGGCAGGACAGGCTGTCCAAACCCTGGCTCAGGAGGAACCGGTGCCACTCGAGCCATTACAACAGACCTGACCGCAGGATAGAGACATGCAGGGCCTTTCTCTTGAGGCTAAACATCTGAGGGATTTACGGAAGTATGACCCTCGCCCCTTTGATGGATCGTTGGGGGAACCCACCAAAGCAGAAATGCGGCTGTCTTCTATTGAGACAATATTCAATTTTATGAGATGCCCGGAAGAGCACAAGCTTCAATGTGCAGTCTTTATGTTGTCTGGTAACGCGAAAATTTGGTGGCGTTCAGCAGAAAAGATGATTGATTCTAGTGGTGAACTTACAACCTGGGAGCAGTTCAAGGAGCGCTTTTATGAGAAGTACTTTTCGGCCAACACCCGATACAACAAACAGGCAGAATTCTTGAACTTGAGGCAAGAAGTTATGTCGGTGGAGGAATATGAGCAAGAATTCGATAAGCTGTCTCGCTTTGCTCCTGAACTAGTAACCACTGAGGCAACGAGGACAGAGAGATTCATCTAGGGCCTGAGGAGCGAACTGCAAGTGATGGTGCATGCCTTGGATCTCAAGACGTATGTTGCGGTTCTACGAGTCGCCATGAGGATTGATGTTGACTCCCAGGTGGAAGAGGAATACAAGAGGTCGCTCGAGATTGGGACCTCCATAGGTCAGAAAAAGAAGGCTGAACATAGGGCTCCTGAGCATCAGCAGAGGAGCCAGAACCCAGTGAATGCTCCACGTCAGTGGGGACAGCAGGGTTCCCAGGTTGTAACTGGCAAGGAGGATAGGCCGATATATACCACTTGTGGTAAGCAACACTGGGGATGTTGTCTAGCCGGCTCTGGGATCTGTTTTCGATGTGGCTAGAAGGGGCATATGTCAGATAGATGCCCGAGAAGGAACACGCCTGAACACAGGGGCCAGCCTGTAAGTTCGTTTCAGGAGGCCCGAGACGTCAGCAACAGCAGGGTAGTGATTTCTCTACCATTCGGCGTGAGGCCGAGAAGTCAGACACAGTGGTGACAGGTACACTTCCCATTTTGGGGCACCATACTTTAGTTTTATTTGACTCTGGCTCTTCGCCTTCGTTTATATCTGCTGTATTTGTGAGGCATTCCATGTTAGACTCAGAACCTTTGCCAATTGCATTGTCCATTTCCACTCCATCAGGAGAGATCATATTAGCTACAGAAAAGATAAAAGCATGTCAGGTAAAGGTAGCCAATTGCATTAGATGTAACCTTAATAATTTTAGATATGCGCGATTTTGGTATGATATTGGGCATGAATTGGTTAGCTGCTAATCATGCCAACATAGTTTGCTCCCGTAAGGAGGTCATCTTTAACCCTCCTACAGGAGCCAGTTTTAAGTTTAAAGGGGTTGGGACCATAGTCCTACCCAAAGTGATTTCCGCATTGAAGGCCAGTAGACTATTTGACCAAGGAGCCTGAGGCTTTATGGCCAGTGTGGTGGACACTAGAGAGACTGAAGTCACCTTGACTTCGGAGCCAATAGTGAGAGATTTTCCAGACATTTTTCTAGAGGATCTTCCCAGACTACCCCCGCAGCGGGAGATAGATTTTGCTATTGAGTTGGAGCCAAGCACAACCCCTATTTCAAAGGCTCCATATAGGATGGCCCCAGCAGAGTTGAAGGAACTGAAGGTTCAATTGCAGGAGTTTTTGGACAAGGGTTTCATACGCCCTAGCATGTCACCATGAGGTGCACCTGTTTTGTTTGTGAAAAGGAAGGACGGATCGTTACGTCTGTGCATTGATTAGAGAGAGCTGAACAAGGTGACCGTCAAGAACAAGTATCCTCTTCCCATGATTGATGATTTGTTTGACCAGTTGTAAGGAGCTACAGTATTCTCTAAGATTGACCTCCGGTCAGGATACCACCAGCTGAGAATAAAGGATAGTGACATACCCAAAATAGCTTTTCGTTCAAGGTTGGACATTATGAGTTCATAGTGATGTCATTCGGTCTAACGAATGCACCAGCAGTGTTCATGGATTTGATGAATAGGGTGTTCAAGGAATTCCTCGACACCTTTGTAATTGTTTTTATTGATGATATCTTGGTTTATTCCAAGACAGAGGCCGAGCATGAGGAGCATTTGAGGAAAGTTTTGGAGACGTTGAGGGCCAATAAGTTGTATGCTAAGTTTTCTAAATGAGAATTTTTGTTTAAGCATGTGTCCTTCCTAGGGCATGTAGTATCGAAGGAAGGTGTCTCTGTGGATCCTGCAAAGGTTGAGGCAGTTACGAGTTAGACTCGTCCAACCACAGTCAGTGAGGTGCACAGTTTCTTGGGGTTAGTATGCTACTATAGACGATTTGTAAAGAACTTCTCTCGCATAGCCGCCCCATTGACTCAGTTGACCCGGAAAGGAGCAACATTTGTTTAGAATGAGACTTGTGAAAACAGTTTCCAGGACCTCAAGCAGAGGCTGGTTTCAGTCCAGTTCTTACAGTACTGGATGGATCAGGTGGTTTTGTCATTTACAGTGATGCGTCCAAAAAGGGGTTGGGATACGTATTAATACAGCGGGGCAAAGTAGTTGCTTACACTTCACGTCAGCTAAAGAAGCATGAACATAATTATCCCACACAGACTTAGAGTTAGCAGCAGTGGTTTTGGCTCTCAAGATCTTGAGACATTATTTATATGGAGAGAAGATACAGATCTTCACCCACAAGAGTTTGAAGTACTTTTTCATTCAGAAAGAGTTAAACATGAGGCAAAGAAGGTGGTTGGAGCTGGTGAAGGATTATGACTGTGAAATTTTGTACCAGCCAGGAAAAGCAAATGTAGTGGCAGATGCTCTAAGTAGAAAGGTGGCTCATTCAGCAGCCCCTATTACCAGACAGACTCCCTTGTGCAGGGAACTGGAGAGGGCAGAGATTGCAGTGGCTGTGGGAAAGGTCATGGCACAGTTAACACAATTGTCGATGTAACCGAGTCTAAGGCAGAAGATTATTGATGCGCAGCGAGACGACCCTTATTTGGAAGAGAGAGTTTGTAGGGTGGAGTCAGGCCAGGATGGCGAATTCTCAGTTTCAGCAGAATGTGCCCTTCTTTATCAGGGGCGTTTGTGTGTGTCAGTAGTTAGTGATATTAAAGATGAGTTGTTGTCAGAGGCTCATAGTTCCTTATTTTCAATTCACCCCGGCACCACCAAGATGTATCGGGACTTGAAATGTTATTATTGGTGGAATGATATGAAAAGAAAGGTTGCAGAGTTCGTTAGTAAGTGCTTGGTGTGCCAGCAGGTGAAAGCCCCGAGGCAAAAACCAGCAGGCTTGTTACAGCCATTGAGTGTACCAGAATGGAAGGGGAGCATGTGTCTATGGACTTCATCGTGGGGTTGCCTCGGACAGTCAAAGGTTTCACTGTGATATAGGTTGTGGTAGATAGACTTACGAAGTTAGCACATTTCATACTTGGGAAGTCCACCTTTTCAGTGAACAAGTGGGCACAGATATATATGAAGAAGGTGATGAGATTGCATGGAGTGCCCGTGTCCATCGTGTCGGACAAAGACCCTCATTTCACGTCTAACTTCTGGAAAAGTCTCCAGGTAGCTTTAGGGCCCGGAGACTTCAATACCTCTTTCCACCCTCAGACTGATGGGCAGACAGAGAGATTGAATCAGATATTGGAAGATATGTTGCGTGCTTGTGCCATAGAGTTTTCAAGAAGCTGGGATGCTCACTTGCACTTAATGGAGTTTGCTTATAATAACAGTTACCAGTCCACTATTGGGATGTCACCTTTTGAGGCCCTATATGGGAAGTGTGTGTTGGGATGAGGTAGGAGAAAGGAAATTGTTAGGACTTGAATTGTTGTGGACCACAAATGAGGAAATACAGAAGATCAAGGCTCGTATGCAAACAACTCGGAGCAGACAGAAGAGCTATGCCGTAAGATGTAAGGACCTGGAATTTGAGACTGGTGTGAAAGTGTTCTTAAAAGTGGCACCCATGAAATGTATTCTGAGGTTTGCCAGGAAGGGAAAGTTGAGTCCGAGATTCATTGAACCTTTCGAGGTCCTGGAACGAGTTGGTCCCGTAGCTTACCATTTGACATTGCCCCCAACACTGTCTTCAGTTCATAATGTCTTCCATATTTTGATGCCAAGGAAGTATGTGACAGACCCGTCCCATGTAGTTGACTACGAGCCTTTACAGTTGAAAGACAACTTGAGCTACGAGGAGAAGCCTATAGAGATCCTCATTAGAGAGGTAAAAATATTGCGCCGTCGAGAAATTGTTTTTGTGAAAGTCCTGTGGCAGAATCACCAGTTCAAGGAAGCTACCTGGGAGCGAGAGGATGAGATGAAAACCCAGTACCTGGAGCTTTTTCAAGAATGAACTTTCGAGGACGAAAGTTCTTTGAGGAGGGAAGAATGTAACACCCTACATTTTTTTTAGTAATAATGTAATTTCAGTAACTTTATTATTTGGAATTTCAGTAATTGTTATTAGTTAGAGGGCATTTTTGGAATTTTGGACTTCAAGTGTAAGTGTGGGAATTTAATTGTGGCGTGAAATTATTCAAATTGGAAATTAATGGCAGGAATTAATTTTCTTTTGAAACGGAAAGGAATTCAATAGTATAAAATGAAATAAGGAAAGGAATTAAATGTAATTATACTTATTTTCTTTTTTGTTTTATTATTATTATTTTATAAAAATCAAACCACCATTTTCTTCCTCACGCAATCTGGGGCCCCCTCCCTCGAAATTTCTCTTCTTCTTCAACCTCACCACACGTGCCCTAGCCGACCCCACCCCTTCATCGCGTGGCCGTCGCCGTTGCTGCCCAGCCGACCACCGTTCTTCGACCGTCGGCCCAGCACCACCTCCCAAGCCCAAACCGATCTCCGCCGCTGTTCGCCGCCGATCTTGCCAGCTGGTCCGTGTAGGTCCGCGCCACGCCTCTAGCAGCCACTCGATGCCGACCAGCCCTGTTAGTTGAGGTCGAGCCGCTCGTCCAAGATCTCTACGGCTGCTTGTTGTCGTTTCTCTGTCCGACCAGCCGTCGATTTGACCTTCGCCGTCAGTCCGTGGGATTTTTGCTAGAACTTGGAATTTGGGGTAAGATCTAAAGTTTATATTTTCTTGGATGGGTTTGGTCACTCTTTGGGTTTGGATTTAAGTTAGTATAATGATTATGTTGTGAAGCTTGGATTGAAGTTTCAAGGTGTCAGGACCCGCTGTCTAATATGATTATAGTTCGGCTCCAGGGAATTTTGGAGCGTGTTTGGTAAGTAACGTGAACTTGCAGCTCTTCAGAATGGGTTAATATGCTGGAAATTAGTTTTAAATTCCAAATTTTGGGTTATGAATAAATTGGTATCTCCGTGCTAAGCTTGGAACAGATTTCTGGATCATCACATAGTTTGGGTAAGTTGTTTTGTGGCATATGAGGTATTTTCGTATTTGGAATTTAATCCTAAATGTCGGACTTAATTTTGATTTTTGATTCAAAGTATGATTCAGAAATTTTGCTAAGTTAAAGGAGGGTGTGGATTACTTTTGTGGTTTCGAGGTAAGTAATCTTACTACTGGAACTGCCCCACGGGCCAAGCATTAGATGTATGCTAGCATGGTAAATATATGTTATGGCAAAATGTTAGCATGATAGATTGATAGTATAATATGATCAAAGTATGTTCTGGTACGAGATCTGAATTATTTATTTATGCACATAGACACTTGAATGTCAGACACTCCACTAAAGACCAACAGCTGCACTCTTCTCACTATAGATATAATAGCACGATAACCTTCACAGATCGCTCGTAAGTACAGCTGGGCCAATTTACCATTTTGACCCTGTAGTTACATCTAACTTCTTAAGTACCATTGATTCTTCTAATGAACTACATTATAGTCCTACTATGAGTGAAAACTTCTCGGGCCATGAGAAAGTGTGTGGCGCCACATTCTTTAAGCCCCAGAATCCCATCTTGTAAACCTGAGTTCCCAGCTCCCCAATCAGACGAATCCCCAAAGTGGTAGGTTTGAGTCAGCAATCTAGTCACTCGCACCCATGCAAATCAAAGGACCGTCCTCATAGGCAGGAGTTCCCAACTCACTCAAGATTAAGGTCATGCTACCTATGGTCATCCTAGTGAAATGAAAGTCTCAGTCATGAACGGTGTTATATAACGAGACTAAACATTTCGTAGTCCGGTCTTATACAAACTCCTTTATATAGGATACCTCTGCTCGCATGGCTCCACATGAATGATCAGGATCAGGCCATCTATAGCACTTTACAACACTTGTAATATCTACAAAGCAGGTTGTATTCGTAGTGTCACCAGGATAAGGTTTTCCTCTTTTATCCATATACTATAGACCATTTAGGTAATCACTTAAGATATGATCTACTTATATGTCTCCACATACATGCTTAAGTTACAAGGCTAACCAGGGATCTTAGTTTATTGATTTGTGGTTAATGCAACTAAAATATCCCATACTTTATAGACAATAATGAAGAAAATATATCATATTATTACATCATAAATGTTTGTTCATACATGTGCTTACAAACTACAGGACCCTACAAAATTTAGGGCATCAACCCCAACAATTTCAATCTCAAACCAAGACATATCTATATTTACTTAAATAAATCAATATACACCCCCCCCCCCCAAAATATATATATATATATATAAATCCCAATATACAAACTAACATAATTAAAAATTGAAACAAAACCGCCACATAACATTTACTTAAACTTAAACATATTTGTACTTAAAACCAACCAACTGATAACAATTGAAATAAACCAAGACAAATCTATATTTACTTAAACAAACCAACTTACCTCCCCCTCTCCCCTAAATTATTCTCAATCCCAATATACAAACCAACATAATTAAGAATTGAAACAAACAACACAATAACATGTACTTAAACTTATATCTACATTTACTTAAACAAACCAACTTAAACTTAAACATATTTGTACTTAAACCCAACCAACTCATAGCAATTGAAACAAACCAACATATCTATATTTACTTAAACAAACTAACTTATCTACCCCCCCCCCCCCCAAAAAAAAAAAAAAAACAAAATTATTCTCAATCGTAATATACAAACCAACTGAACACATATCTATATGTTTATGTTGTTACCATAACTGCAGAATAAGTGAAGGAACTCGTTATAAAGAGATCCTTGAGCGGAAACGGATTGTCCAAATTCCATTTTGATTGAAAAACAAATTTACAGCAAACATACAATATATGCTTTCTTAAATAAATTACAACATACTTTTGAAAAGAAAAAGAGTTCAAGAGATTATACCTTTGAAGAACATTTCTTCGTGTAAAACCCTTGAACTATAACGAACTCAAAAACAGCAACAAGCTTGAAGACCCTCTTCAATAAATCTTGAACTAAAACAGAAGACACAACCACTAGGAGCCTTTGGTATACTCAGAGTGAGAGTCCAAGAGTTGTGGGCTCTAACTATTTTGGTTAGGAGGGTGATTTTTAGTTTGAAGGAGGAAGAAGATTAAGGAAGAACACAGAACGATTCTGTTCTTTTCTCTATCGTATAGTAAATCTCTCAATCGTGTAGGGTTTCTTGACCGTGTGAAAGAAAAGAAAACTATTTTTCATTTATTCCAATTGTCATAAAAACTAATTACCACCCACTAAGGTCGTTAGAGAAAAATTAGGAAAAAAATAATAAAATAAATATAAATAAATATGATAACTAACTTATCATATCTTATTTATATTAAGTTATATGTTATATTAAATATAACACATAATCTATAATTTTAATATTGTATCATATACAATATAAACTATAGTTCTTTTTCCTCTATTTTTATGGCATTTAATATAAATAATATTTATATTAAATTTAACAAATATGAATCACATTCATAGAAAATATATTTGAATCTTATTCAAATATTTATTTCCTCCAAATAAACTATAATGTATCAAATACATTATAACAATTATATCATATATAATTGAATCAATTTAATTATATCATATATAATCAAATTCCCTCTTATTAAATTGAATAATTTAAATTAACCCAAAAATTGATTCTCAACTAAATCCTTTTGAGCTACCAAGGGGACCTTATGGACCTGTAGCTTGAAGCTTCAATGGTACATGAATAATTTAAACTCTTTAATTACATTATCCACCATCCGTTAATTGTCGGATACTCCACTAAAGACTGACAGCCGCACTTTTCTTACTACAAATATATTTCTATGTCCATTGGATATAACCAATCGATAGTACGATGACCCTTCATAAATTGCTTGTAAGTACAGCTAGGCCAAATTATCATTTTGCCAGTGTAGTTACATTTAACTTCTTAAGTACCACTGATCTCTCTAATGAACAATAGATCATAGTCCCATTATGACTAAACCCCTCTCGGATTAGGAGAGAATGTGGGGCCATATTGTTCAAGACCCAGAATCAGCCTTTAAGGGAGCAATTTATCTACTTATCCCTGCTTCGGAAAAGGAGTGAATTCCATCTTGTGTAGTTGTGTTCCCAACTCCCCAATCAGACGAATCCCTAAAATGGTAGGCTTGTTGAGTCGATGATCTAACCACTCGCACCCATACAAATCAAAGGACCGCCTTCATAGGCAAGATTTCACAACTCGGTTAGGATTAAGGTCATGTTACATATAGTCATCCTAGTGAAATGAAAGTCTCTATTATGAACGACATTATATAATGAGACTAAACATTTCGTGGTTCAGTCTTTTACAAACTCTTTTGTATAGAATATCCCCGTTCACATGTCTAATACATGAATGATCAGGATTAGATCATTTGTAGCATTTTACAACAATTGTAACACCTACAAAGTAGGTCATACTCGTAGTGTCACTAGGACCAACCTTATCCATATATTACAGACCATTTAGGTTATCACTTAAACATGATCCACCTGTATATTTCCATATACATGTTCAAGTTACAATGATAACCTTGGATGTTAGTATATTGGTTGGTGGTTAATGCAACTAAAATATCACATATTTTATAGACAAAGTGAATAAAAATATCATATATTATTAATCACATAAGAGTTTGTTCATACAAAGTTTACAAACTATAGAACCCTACGAGATTTAGAGCATCAACCCCAACAATAAAAACATACACAATTATCTAATTTAGTATAAAATGAAATTCAAACTCAAGTTCAGAATATTAACTATACTTTACATAACTATAAGTTTATGTTGTTACCATAACTGGAGGATAACAACATACACAATCTTCTAATTAGTTTATTATGATAGTCGAAGAGCTCATACCTAGTTCGATTTATCTTTTATGATATGTAAGAGCATAGCTTTCATATCCTCCATCTCATATTGTCCTATGGCGTCCAGTTCGTCCAATCTAGCCAATCTAGCCTTTAAGGATTCTATCTCTTATTGTTGCTTCTCTATAACTCTTGATGAAGATGCACTAGACAATGATCCCCTCAATTTTTTCACTTTTTTACCCTTCTTTGGATGATTGCTAAGCACGGGAAATTATAACAAGTTCACCTCTCGTAAGATATCTTCTCCATCCATGTCAACTAGAGGAGGTCTACGTTCCACTTTTCCATCAAATTGTCTGCTTTTACGCCAACTGTGATTATCTGGAAGATAACGTCGATGCTCCATAAAACATTGTTTTCCTCTTAGGTTCACTGATGATGTATCCTCTTTACAAATAGGGCATGCTTGGTAACCTTTGGTACTCCATCCAGATAGGTCACCATATGCAGGGAAGTCGTTAATAGTCCACAATAAGCTCGCACGTAGTTGAAAGTATTTGTTGCTAACACAATCGTAAGTGTGCACACCATCATTCCATAACTCCTTTAACTCTTCAATAAATGGTTGTAAATAAATATCAAATTCTTTTCCATGAGATTTTGGACTGGGTATAAGAGGGAGACAATGAAATTTGTCTCTTTCATGCATTTCCAAAGTGGCAAATTGTAAGGAATGAGCACCACTGGCCACATACTATATGAAGTACTTATATTCCCGAATGGATTGAATCCATTTAAAGCTAGTCCTAAATGAACATTACGTGGGTCTGAAGCAAACTGAGGAAACTCACAATCAAAATGCTTCTACTCTTCAACATCAGCTGGATGTCGTAACACTTCATTAGTTTCAACACGTTTATCTTTATGTCATCTCATTTCAGGTGCAATATGCTTAGATACAAATAATCATTTCAATCTTGGTATTAAAGGAAAATGTCGTACAATTTTATGTGGAATCTTTTTACTTTTTCCAAATTCAACTTTGTACCGAGATTCATCACATACTGGACACTGTTGTAAATCAACAAATTCTTTCCAATATAGGATGCAATCGTATTTGCAAGCATGAATATACTCATAACCAAGTCCTAAGTCACGTAATTTTCTTTTAGCTTCATAAAATGAACTAGGAATAGATGCTCCAACAGGAAAAGCTTCTTTTAACAATTCGAGTAACAAATCAAACGATTTGTTAGTCCAACTACGAAGAACCTTAATATGCATCAACTTCACCAAGAACAACAATGAAGAGAAATTTGTACAACTAGGGTACAACTGGTTACGTGCTTCATTCATTAAGTCTTCAAATAAACTTGAATTGTTATCTCTTTCTTGGGCATTGGTGTGCATCTCATCCTCGTTTTCTTCTTCATTTACATAAGCAATTGGACACTATAGATCATTTATAATATTCAAAATTTTATTTTCTTCATCTATAACATTCATCTTTGTCGTACTTAATCCATCATCATGTGTCGATTGAGATGTGTGACTCTCGTATCCCCTAGACAAGTCGACTGGGTCTCCATGATATACTCATTTATGATAAGATGGAGAAATTTCATTAATGAATAAATGTCGTTCAACTCCATCTATTGGCTCCCACCTAGCATTTACACATTTTCAGCATGGACGTCTTGTTTTTTTCGACTCATTAACATGAAGTTTTGCAACATCAAGGAATCGATATACTCCTTCTGCATACTTAGTTGATAACTTGTTCCTAATCTTAATTTACTCTTCATCCATTCTTAATAATATATGCGATAAGTTAAACTTGTATGATTTAGACGATTAGTTATATTAGAACATATAGTTCCAATTTCTAACTTTTAATTCCATTTCATTTACTTCTTGGTTGTTTTTTTTTTTTTTTTTTTTTTTTTTTTTTTGGTGAATTTCTGAAATCATTCTTGAAAATAAAGTTTTCCTTTAAGGGATTGACAATCCCTTGTAATCTAATCGAACACTCTATCGAATTTAGTGGTGACACAAGCTAGAGATTAGAGTCTATCACACATTACCACCCTAAGTCAATACTATAAGCATGAATAGAATCACATTTACAAATCATAACAATCACAAATTAACACTTACTACTATCACAACTAAAAACAAAACAAACAAAACAACCCCCTCTCCTTTTAAACATGTGTAGAATCACATTTACCAATCATAAATTATATACTAACACAATAACAAAAATTTCAAAATTCTTAAACATAAGGATTTTTTTTTTCAAAAACTTAAACATATAAAGAAAAAGAAAGTCCCCATAGTCACAAACATGCTATACATATAATCTTGAACTAAATCAAAATGATCATTAACAAAGTTCTAATTACACACAATAAGTTTTAAATCAAACTTCACCTACATAAATATACTTTAAATCATAGTTTAGTCACACAAATATTCTTACACTTTAAACATACAATAAACTCAAAATAAAATATTAAACTTCAAAAGGCTAAATAACAAAGTTCTAATTCTCCAATAATAAGCTACAAAGAAAATTTTAATTATATAACCTCCCTAATCATACTTTGGACATACAATAAACTAAAAATCACACTTTCATCTAACAATAACCTCTCAATAACAAAGTCTAAGCTAAAAAAAAGAAAATCTTACATACCTCCAAATGCATGACCGAACAGAAGAGAAGAGAGCACGACGACTTTATAAAAGAGAGAGCATGGCGACCACGGCGATTGGATAGGAGATATTGATCGAACGGCGTGCGGACGGACGAAGGAGAAGAATATTGAGGGGAAAAGGAGATGGTGGTCTCGAGGGGAAAAAGGGAAGAGATGACCACGACCAAAGGAGAAGAAGAAGAAATCGGATGAAGGAGAAGAAGAAATCGGAGTGCGCAGAGGAACGAAGGAGAAGAAGAAATCGGAGAAGATGAGACGGCGAGCTCGAGGGGGATATTTGTATCGGACTTTTCTCGACGATCGTCTGCCAAACCGTCGGGATAAAGTTAATAACCGTCGACGGTCACCCACTTACTGTCGGTGTAACTTAGAACTTCCGACGATGTTCTGACACAACTGCTGCCTAAAGTTCCCCAAATTCCCAAAAGAATCTTTTTATATTTATATTAGAACTTAGAACACCCGGAGGTTGACTGAATATCGTCAACTTAAGTCTCCAAAGTCGACGGTTAAATGAGGATCATCGGGATAAAGTTAACAACTGCCGACGATCGCCCCGTACCGTCAATCGAACTTAGAACTCCCGACAATACTCTGGCACAACTATCAGCTAAAGTTCCCCAAGTTCCCAAAAGAATTTTCCTTATATTTATTTAGAACTTAAAACACCCGACGGTTGACTAAAAACCGTCGACTTAAGTCTCCAAGCTCGATGGTTAAATGAGGACCGTCGGGATAAAGTTAATAACTGTCAACGGTCCTCCCTTATCGTCGACCGAACTTAGAACTCCTAACTTAAGTGCTCTGGCACAATCGTCGGCTAAAGTTCCCCAAATTCCCAAAAGAATCTTTTTATATTTATTTAGAACTTAGAACGCCCGACGGTTGATTGAAAACCGTCGACTTAAGTCTCCAAGCCCGACGGTTAAACGAGGACCGTCAAGAGAAAGTTAATAACTGCTTATGGTCACCCCTAATCTTTGATCAAAGTTCCTCAAATTCCCATAAAAAAAAAAATTATATTTATATTAGAACTTAGAATACCCAACAGTTACACGGACCGTCGGGCGTAATTACAAGATATCGACTGTTCAACGCCCACCGTCGGGCTAACTTTACAAATTCTAATAAATATTTTTTTTTTACATACTACAAACCTTGCCCAACGGTTGACCAACCACCGTTAGGTGAAAATAAGAACTTCCGACGGTGTTCGTAGACCGTTGGGGTAAAATAAAATGCCCGACGGTTGGAAATAACCGTCGGGCGAAAGTCCAATAAGCCCGATGGTTTGTTAGTAGACCGTCGAGTGTAGTTGGACGTCCGACGATTTGTTAGTAGACCATCGAGATATCGTTTTATCCCGACCCCTTGTTCGCACCGTCGGGATATGTTGAATCCGCTAATGCTTTTTTATGCCTCGGGAATAATTAAAGTTCTTGCATTGACAAATAAATCATTAACAATTTTTCGGTAATCGCTTCGCTCATATTTCCACAGATAGATTCAATTAAAAAAGAAGAGAAAAAAACGACCTGAAATATTTAATGTTTGAGATTTGCAGCAAGAAGTTGAAGAAGAGAATCGTACCCACAAACGGAGCAATTGTTAATGGTGTCTTTTCCATCGTTGAGCTCTCCATTTGTAGCATCAGTGTTTAAGGTCTTCTCTATTATTGTTGTCTCTTCTCCGATCTTGTTGAATTGAAGAAAGATAAAGGTGTAATTAAATACAATATACAACTCGATGACCTAAATTTTAGGTCATTAATACCTAAGATGATCACTGAAAATCAACATGTTTAAGAGTTGGAGTGATGAAACGCACGGGGAACAAACAGATCTAAACCCACAGCAGATCTGACGAACGAAAACGTAGATCATCTAAACCCATGATGGTGTCGATGCTCTACAACTGACAAAACCCAGTGGTGCAGCTAATCAGAGTGGTCGAACAAACAAGCAGACGAACGGCGATCTCGTGTGTGCTCCGATAGTGGCGTTTGGCGTAGGTGATCGAAGCGCTCGAACTGATTGGGAGACGAGAGAGAGCATGCAACATAACTTTTTTTTACTTTAACCCCAACTTAAACATATATATATAATATAACATGACCTATATATTTGTTTTCCTTTCCTTCTTAAAAAAACAGATCTTTAATGTCGGTTTAAAGTCAACATTAAAGATCATTTTTTTTTTTTGAAGAAATCGACATTGTACATCCATTTTTAGTTTTTTCCAACCGACATAAAAGCCCAGATTTCTTGTAGTGATGGTTGTAAATAAATCATGTACATCTTCTAATATTTAGGCTTCATCTATCACACCAATTTCCAATTATTTTATTTTAAATATAATTAAATTACATTTTTAAATTCAATGGAAGATTGAACTCTCGACCTTGGAATGATAGGTGGAACCTATATTCACTTAATTAGGTTTAGGTTGACTATTTAAATGACACTTAATATAGTGGGAATGAAGGAACTCTTATAAAAGAGTACCTCTGAGTAGAAGCGGATCATTCCAAATACATTGTGATAGAATTACCACATTTACATTCTAACAGACAAGATATGCATTAAACGACAAATTACTGGCATGCTTTGAAATTAAGAACAAGAGAACAAGAAATATGTACCAGTTGAAGAACACTTCTTCACCACTAGTTCTCTCCAAACGAACGGTGCTCTCACTCTCACTGGAACGTCCAAGCAATCGTTCACCAAAACTCTGGTCGTCTACTCACGAATGGCCTCCACACGAACACCACGATAATGAGAATGATACCACCACTTAGAACCCTCAATATTCTTGGTGTGAGAATCCAAAGTGTGGGCTCTATTGGAATTTGGTAGAGGGATGGAGGAAAGGAAAATCGTATACAACGATCAAACAAGTGGGAGAAGGTTGAGTCTATCATATAGACAATGCTTGATCATTTAGAAGAAAGTACACGATCATGTAGTAAATAGGCTGCAATCGTATAGACGATTGTTTAGTAATCGCTCGGGCGCTAGACGATCGTTTAGAAAAACTTAAGCGATCGTTTAGAAAGAGGCGCACGTTTATACGATCGTGTAGCAACGATGAGCTATCGTGTAGTCTCTCGGTTTGCTATGCGATAGGATGTATACAACTCGTGAGTGAATTCTGTGATCTCTTGCCAAATGAAAACGATTTTCATTTTATTCTTCAGTTACGAAAACTGATTGAAACCTCCCACTAACACACGGTTACAGAGAAAACACCGGCCTAATTATCCTATAATTGTGCATTTAAAAAATAAATATATTCATATTATATTAATTAACCTATAGTTGAATTTCACATATAAACCATTGTGTTTTCTCCTCCACTAGGTAGAAATCATATTTATATCCATTTTCCTCTAATTAATGTATCTCATACATAAAGTCAATCATATCATATATAATTAACCAGTTCAATCATATCATAAATTATCGAACTCCCTCTTGTCAATTTAAACATTTCAAACTGACCCAAAAACTGATACTTGAATCCATTGAGCTACCAAGGGGACCTCATGGACCTATGGCTCGAAACTCCAATGGTACGTGAATAGCTGGCTAAAACTCTTTAGCCACGAGATCCACCATCTGTTAACTGTCAAGTATTCCACTAAAGACCGACAGCTAAACTCTTCTTACCACAGATATATTTCTGTGTCCATCGAATATAACCAATCAACAGTACGATAACCCTTCACAGATGCTCGTAAGTACAGCTGGGTCAATTTACCATTTTGCCCCTGTAGTTACATTTAACTTCTTAAGTACCATTTATCCCTCTAATGAACAATACAACATAGTCCTACTATGTGTGGACACCTCTCGTGCCATGAGAAGGTGTGTGACGCCACATCGCTCAAGTCACAGCACATCGTTCAAGGACGTCCCCACATGAATGATCAAGATTAGACCATCTGTAGCAAGTCACAACACTTGTAACTATTCTACAAAGAGGGTCGCATCCGTAACGTTACCAGGATAAGGTTTTCCTCCTATATTCATATACTACAGATCATTTTGGTTATCACTTAAGACATGTTCCACTTGTATGTCTCCACATACATGCTTAAGTTATATAATGACAACCAGAGATTTTAGTTTATTGGTTTGTGGTAAAGAAAATAAAACATCCAATGTTCAAAGACAATAAGTGAAGAAAATATCATATATTATACATCACAAGCGTTTGTTCGAAACTGTGTTTACAAACTATAGGACACGAGAGTTTAGGGTATCATCCCCAATAGGGAAAACGTGTTATAAAAATTTGAATATTCGAATATTGTGATACGTATAAAATATTATGCATAATAAAGAAGGCGTTATATTTTCTAAAATAAGATTTATCATAAAAATATGAAATAATTTTCATTTTTGAACTTCTACTCTCTCGTTCGAGTGTATATTGTATATCACTATAGGAGTGTTTGGGGCATTGATACAAGTTAAGTTGAGATAAAAGCTCAACTCAATGTTTGGCTTAGCAACTTGTGAAGTTGAAATAAAATAACTACTTCACCGATTTCTACAATATTCACTATTGAAGTTTACATATTTAACGATAAACTTCATCTTCACTTATTTCTTTCTGTTTCCTTCCAATGTTTCCAATAATCCATGACTAAGTCCAGCAACAATCATCGTTGGTGACATGCTCCGACGACCATCTCCCATGGCCACCTCTGACAACTACCTCTGATGTCTCACTTCAGCTACAACCCCATCAGTGACTATTGCCCACTCACTCCAACAAGATGCTTCGACGATCACCTCTGACTACCAACTCAAGTGCCAACCACATATGGATACCATCATGACTGCATCTTCTAAGGCTTTCCACTTCCTTATTTGCCACCCAAGGAATCTACCAATACGGCTAAGCCAGGGCTTGGTGCCACTATAGTATCACTCATTAAGGACAACAAACCTTCAAATATCCCCATAATTGTATGATATTGTCTGTCTTGGGATAAATACTCATGGATTTACTTTTGGTTTCATCCAAAAGATCTCATACCGTTGGTGATAGTTATCCTCCTTATATACCCACGATCATCCCCTTTTCAAGCCAATATAGAACTTTGATCGCATTCCCAACACCAACATGCATGCATAATAAACTCTAACCTACAATCTGGTATAAGATGTCATTAAAAACCCTAAACCCTCTGATGACCTACTTTTTTTGTGCATATTACACTCATACATTCCACTAATGTGAAGGTATATTACAATTTTATTGTTTGTATAAAACAAGAGTATTTTTTGTACCTCAAATACAACAGTTACGTGTACAAAATTGTAAAATATATGAGAAAGTTTTAAGTTTACATTTCAATGAGCGTTAAGATTTTGGAAATTATGTATGCAATTGAAGGGTGAAACAAAAAGTTAGCAAAAAAAAAAAAAAAAGATCCAAAAGTAAATACTAAACCTTATTTTTTTAAACTCTAAAAAATACATGTGTACTTCTAAAAAATAAAAGAACAACTCATAATTTTTTTTTTATAAAAAAAGATAGGTAGAATTAATGAATAAAAATATTTAAAAAATCACAAGAAAAGTTGATTGCGTAGATTAGAAAAAACTGCACGAGATATCCTTGACCTCAAAATTCAAATCAATACCCTAAACACAGACTTCATAACTCAAACAAAATAACGACATCCCAAATATAGGCATATAATCTTTATGACTCCACCTAAAATATCTCATATAGCCAAGGAATTATTATATATCAAATTCATTTTCAAAACTTATTTCATAAATGTCCAAACTTTTTTATATTTTCATATATAAGATTTAATGGATCTTTCAAACTAAAATACCATTGATTATGGTGGGCGACTAGAGAGAGAATGTGGCATTAGAAATTTTTTTCCCACATTTATGAAGCACCCTTAATGTTGTAGAGAGAAAATACATTTATTTGTTGAGATGTTATTGCTTTTGTTCAGTTAAAGAGAGAAAATGCATGTATTTGTTGTTCCTTTACTTAATTAGAGAGATAAAATAAAATTTTATTTTCTAGTTTATGCTGTTATCACGTATTAACTTATTAGTTTATTTGGCAGATTCATAGTTATTTTAAATATATCTTAGAACATTTTGTTAGGTATTTGAAAATATCATAACCAAATTATGCGATATACCACAATATATAAATTAGAGTTTGACTCAATGCTTGATAGAAATTACATTATAAACCAATATATGAATATCACAGTATATAAATCACATATTGGCTTAATGTTTAACATAAATCACATTATATATCATAAATTTAATTTATCACATTATATATATCATATATATCATTTAAGTAGTCAAAGATCTCAACAAATCAAAATTTATATATATATAATAATAACACGAAGTATAAATTAAAAAAGAATCTAATTTATATCAAATAAACGAATACATATTAGTATATATCAAATTTCCTACAAAAATAGAGAAAAGGTAAATCACATTATATATATATATATATATAAGTTTTGAGAAAGAAATTGAAGAATATAGAGATTTGTGGGTATTTGATATTATGATTAAACATATTTTGCCTAAAAATACATTTAATTTAAAAACCCTTTCTTTTTTCTATTTTAAAAAATGTATAATTAATTTATTGTTGGGGACTAAATGGTAATTTGGCCTTAAAAAAAAAAAAACTTGAACAAAATATTGGTCACTTATTAGGACTTCATGTGTAGAAAGCCTTTTTTCTAATTTGAAAAGTGATTTGTACATAAAAGGCCTAAAGAATAGGCATATGTTAATATCTTGAACATTTCATTTTTTACAAAATAATAATAATAATAATAATAATAATAAATCTATTGGTCTCCCTATTTTTACCAATATCGGTGGTTATTTACCATTTAGCTCTTACCTACGTTTTATCTATATATATATATACTTTTTAAATATAAAAAGCAAAAAGTTTCAAAACTTTTTGTGTAATTTTTTTTTTGAATTTTTTTATTTATAAGAATTTTCCTATATATATCTATATACTTATTTATTTCTCTCTCCCCATGCATATATTCTCTCCCCCAATAATATATTTCATAATTCTCTCTCCCATAATTCACACTCATTTATTCCTCTTCCTTCTCTTTTCTCCTTCCCCTCTCTCTCTTTTCTCCTTCCAACAGTGTGAGTTGCAAGCGCTAGACGACGGTGTGGAGCGAATTGATGGCTTAGCACGAGATGACACGAACAACTTGGGACAAATCGATGGCCCGGATGAAGTGGGATGAATCGACGGTGACGGGTTGAGCAGATTCAGTCATGGCACGGCGGGGCGAGCAAATCCGATTGACGATGACAGGGAGAGAGATCCGTGACGGCCATGACTGAAGAAGAGATGAAGATGGAGGGTTATGTATTATAAACCTCCATATGAAGATTGACTTTATTTTTTCCTATTTTTTATATATACTGTGGTATATATATATATATATATATATTAGCTTTTGTAGGAATTTTGATACATGGTATATGTATTCGTTTATTTGATATAAACGAGTGTTTTTTTTTTTAACTTAAACTTATTGTATTATGATATATATACTGTGGTGTAAATGAAATTTATGAAGATTTATATACTGATTTACGCGAAGCATTGAGTCGATCTCTAATTTATAATGGTAGTCATATATTGGTTAGAATATTTTCAAATACCTAACAAAATGTTCTAAGGTATATTTAAAATAATCATGAATCCGTCAAAATGTTTTAAGGTATATTTAAAATAACCATTAATCCGTAAAAAAAAATCCAATAAATTGATATGTGAAAACCAACGTAAATAGAGAATAAAACTTCATTAAATAAATTTTTTTCCAAATTAAAAAATAGAAAAATAAATTAAAATAAATGCATTTTCTCCCTCTAATTGATAAATGAGAAAAACTATATTAAATCTCATTTTCTCTCTCTAACTTCAAAAATAGAAAAAATAATATATAAAACGAATATAAATAAATAAATAAAAAGGGTAAAACTATCCCAAATTAATACTAAAAGACTTTTTTTAAAAAAAAAAAATCAAATTTAAAGAGATTTATGAAAATATATGGCAAAAAATAAGCTTCTTAGGTAAAAATCCCATTTGAAAAATATGAATGAGATACAAAATTCGGGCCCATACGAATCTACAGGGCGTGATTATGGGCCTAATTAATTTCAAGGGTTTTGAAAGGGACCAATCCTGATCAAATTCAAATTAAAATTGCCAGTTCTTCGAGCGATGAATCGAATCGAGGTATCGAATTCGGGCTTCATTCCTTGTGCTTCAATCTTCAAATTCACGGGTAATCGTTGGAATCTATGAATCTATTGAGTTTCGAGTCACATTCGATTGCGAATGAGTTTTAATGTTCTTTGTTAGTTGCAGCACCAATTGTACGTTTTGGTCCTCAAAGGCGCGAAGCGTTTGTACGAATTAACATGCTTCACTGAATTAGATAGTAGTACAAGATGAAGTACGTGAAGCCATTGAACTTGTTTCGTGATTTGTTGAAGAGAAATGGCCTTGAACATGGCCGTCTGCTCGGTTTAGATGTTGGTGATAAGTATGTTGGTTTGGCCGTCTCTGACCCAGATAATAAAATCGCTTCCCCTCTTAGGTATTTTGTTTATCCGTTCATGGGATTGTGTCTGAGAGATTGAAAGTAATGGGACCGAAGCTGGAATTAACAGAACTTGACCAGTGTTAGTTTTTGTTTGTTACTGCAGTGTTTTGATCAGGAAGAAGACTAAAATGCATTTGATGGCTGAGGATTTTGAGAGATTGGTGAGATTTTTTACTCTGTTTATTTTGTCTTTGTCCTTCCTATGAAGATTGTAGAATGTTATTTGATGCAATGCTGAGTGATAAACAATTATGGACGGGTGGTGCACAAAATCCTGTAGGGAGAACTTTAATCAATTCGAGATTTTCTTCTCTCGTTCTTTTATATTTTTTCTTCCTATGAAGATTTGTATAATGTTACTTGATGAAATGCTGAGTGATAAACAACTATTTAAGTGGTGCCACAAAATCCTGTAGGGAGAACTTTAACTAATTTGAGATTTTCTTCTCTCGTTCTTTTATATTTTTTCTTCCTATGAAGATTTGTATAATGTTATTTGATGCATTGCTGAATGATAAACAATGATTGAAGGTGGTGCCACAAAATTCTGTAGGGAGAACTTTAATTTTCTTCAGATTTTTTACTTTGTTTCTTTTACCTTTTCCCTTCCTATGAATATTTGTAGAATGTTATTTGATGCAATGCTAAATGATAAACAATAATTTAATGGCGGTGCACCAGATTTTGCAGGGAGAACTTTAAGTTACTTGATTTTCGGTAACTTTTTAGGTTGAAATGGGATTTCTTAATGATGACACTATTATTACAAATTTACAATGTAGTTACATAGCTCTAACTTTGCCTTTTCTTATGCTCGTTTCATGTGATGTGTTGCTGTGCAACGTATTTGTCTTTTATCTTTAATGAATGATAATTGATAGTGAATTGTCAATGCTGTTCTTTCTTGCAACATTCAGTCATCTTCATCCTGTGTATATTTACAGCTGCTTCTGGTTTGTGTATTCAGATCTCTAAATTCTCCCTGGCGGGGTTCATTGTTGGGTACCCTTCCCTTAGACTACGGCGCAACCCGGATGTGTGTTCTTTATCTATTCAGAAACATTATTATTCACTCTCATCTGTACTTGACATTATATTGTTCTGTGTACAGGCTGTGCAAGTGAAGATCTTCATTGATGAGCTTTGCAAAACTGGAAAACTTGAAGATGTAAAATATACTTTTTGGGATGAGTGCTTTACATCAAAGGTTAGTGCATCTAGTTTGGCAAGCCCTTCCCGCAGTCTTGTGACTTATGTGACATGCCTTTCAATGTCTGTGTCGAATTCACTGACTTGGTCAAACGAGTGTGATTGTGTTTGAATTGTCTATGTCACCTGTTTAAATCTTCTTTTGTGTGGTATTGACTTGTGAATAGGCTATTACATTGCATTTTATTCAGCATTGAATTTTATTTTTGTGATTTCTTTTATCTATATCTATACACAGAATGTGGAACTACTGATAAAGCCATTGAAACTGCCCCCCATTTTGTCAAAGACAGTAATGGACAAATTTGCTGCTGTTGGAATACTTCAGGTAATTTACAATTTTCTGTCTTTTGTTTAAGCTTTCATCTTGATAAGGTTGGCAGGTGAAATGCATATCCAATCTTCTCAATATGAGAATTACATCTTAAAATATCAACGAAAGCTTCAGTGCATTAACAATAAGGTAGTATATCTCAGGGTTACTTGGATTATTTTAACAGAAGACCGGAATTGGAAGAGCGGTAGAGTAAGATGGACTATATGGGATCAGGTACTTGTTTGTCAATGAAGCTGCTTTTTTTGAAAATTCAAAATTCAAAATTTTGACTTAAAAAATGTCCTTTTGTTCATAAATGTTAAGTTGACTAAAATAGTGGGTTTTAAACTTTGTTTCTAATGTAAACTCGAGGCCATTCAGAAATTAATTTCAAATTTCATGAACGAATTAGAAACTGAATTTATCCTTCAAAGATCCAATATGTCGTTTTTTAAATTTCGAGGGCCAAATAGACATTAAACTCAAATCTCAATGACTAAAGGTGTTAGTTTTGAAACTCAGATACCAAATAGAAATTAAGTTCAAATATTAGGGATGAAAAATGTATTTTATTGCTCTAGGTCACTCATATTTGCAATTTGCAATTTCTAAAGGACAGTTTGTGTAAAACTTTGCCCTCAAATTTTAGCCTTTCATGGAGTTTTCCCACCATTTGATATGAATTTAATATATTGACCATTATACGCAGACATTTGATTCTCCTTTCTGTGTGTGGGATGAACAATTTGTTTTGAAGCTCCCGGTTCTAAAGATGCGATGGATATACTTTGATAAATTGATATTATCGTCAGTTTTATCTTAAAGGAGTGAATTATCTGCTCACAATCGACTAATAAGCTAATGGGGTCCCCCTTTAGGTAGACTTTTTCTTGTAGGAATTCTATCAAATGCTTGTTTCCATGTTTGTTTATTTCTAAATTATTAGTAATGACAACAATTGTACCATATAGTTTGTCTATATTACAAATCACGCTCTTATATTTTAAAGATGGCTTCATGTTTATGGTGCAATATAAATTTGAGGGTGGCAATTTCAATTCACTAATTTTTGTTTTTTTTCTTTTTCGATGATATATATTTTATGTCAGTTGAACTATATTCATGTCGGCTATATATATATATATAAAATAAATAAAGAGAGAGATTAATATGCTTGTATGTGGAACATTTAGAATGCATACATTGAATAGTCTATCACTTTTGTAAAAGTTAATATGTTTCAAAGATAAATTAGTGCGTGGATTCACTTGGATTTTTTTTTTATAAGAAAATGCATTTTCTTCATTTTTGTAAAAGGAAAAAATACATTATTTATAATTAAAATTTGTATTTTCGTTTATATTTTCTCAAAAATGTTTTTGTACTCTAGTTTGTTTGGTTTGCTCTATACTAATATTGCTTCTACCGATGTCAAATGACTGTTAGACACTATGAACTAATAACTTCAAATTTGAGTGGTTATTGGAGTTGGTTGTTAGCCGTGGTCAGTAATTGTTGATTATTAGTCATGATTGTTGATCGTCTATCCCTAATCTTGATCATCAATGATTTTGATTGGGGTTGAAAACCAACGACTTAGATCAGCAACCAGGACCATCACCAGAGTGGTTGTTGGTCATCAGCCTTGGTGGTGGTTGTCGGTTCTAGATGTTGGGGCAAAAATGTGATCTGCTCTACTTTTTAAAATTTATTTATTTATTTATTATTATTATTATTTACATTTTGCTTGTATCATTATCCATGGAAATTGTCAAACTACTTTTATTGTGTGCGCATGCTAGGTTCTTGATTATTGCTCTCGCTACCATAGAGCAAAGAGCAAGAGAAAATGAAGAGAGTGAAGTGCAAAAAAACTTAAATTCAAAAGAGCGAGAAAGATAAAATAGAGAGAGTGAGTAGCGAAAAAACTTGACCCCAAAAGAGCGAGATGGGCGAATAGTGAGAGTGAGATCCAACTTAGTTGGATGATGATCTATTTCGATAATTGGAGGTTGACATAACATAAGAAAAAGTGGGGAAAAAGAGCCTCAAGTTTTAGAGTGTGGGAAATTTTATCGTGGGTCATGGATACGAAAAAAATCCCACCTTAAGTGTTTGTCAAATATTAAAAATCTTGTTAAAATGATTTCTTTGTCAAACTGAAAAAGTCAATCCAAAGATTATGTTTAACAAAGTGAATGGTAATTTCTGACTATTTAAAAAAATTGTAATTTCTAAGCATTTGAAATTATTATTGGACATGAATCTTATAATATTAATTCATTGGACTGGGTTAAATTGAAGTACAAATGTTTTTTAATTTAGGTAAACTATTGAGCGTAATTTGATTATCTATAGTTAGTTAGTTAGGCTGGACCCATTCGACCAATTTAATAAACTTCTAAGACTCTTTCTTTAATTATTTATTATATTTTGTATCGGTTGTTAAATTATAAGTCTCCTCTCTAGCATTTTAAGTTTTTATTTAATAAGAATGTGGTCTTAAAAAAGAATATTTATTAATTTTTGAACTTTTATTACTGTATTTTAATATCCAACTGTTTTTGGTACTTTAATAGTTTTTTTTTTTTTTTGGTTAGTTTATCGAGTTCTCATTCTATGACTCTATTCGACATTTTACAAAATTTATTAATCTAATCGTCGTGAAGTTTGAAAGCTTGGAGTTCTACAGTTTATTGTTTAATAAAGATAAATATTGATCATTTCGGAATATATTAAACGTAAAACCGAGAGTGAGTTAGATAAGACACAAAATTTAAAATTTAGTAGACAAAAACTTACTACCTATTTGATAGACAACTGAAATTATGTTTTGTGTATTCAAATTCAACGAATAGTCTGAATACTATTTTCAAAATCTGTTTTTGGATCTTGTGATCTAAACAGTGTAAACTCTAAAAACGACATTCTTTTGTTATTATTGTATATAGATTTGAATTTGATATTTTAAAATGTAAAATTATACTAATAAATATAAAAATATTCACGAGTATCGTATTTCATGTTATAATCTCAATTATTTTTGTTAAATTTAAATATGTAATATATTATATTTATACGATAAATAGTAATTATACAAAAATTTTAACTTAAAACAAGTTCATAAATTAATTAGTAATAATTTATGTTTAACCTAATAATTAGTAAGTAACTATAATTAGTCTTATGATTTATAAATATACTATCAAACACATTTTAAAAAATTATTTGAATTGAAATTCCGATTATGCATTTGCTATCAAACATGTTCCTTAAAACATGAAGTACAATTTTCTTTTCATTTAATCCTTTTTTTTAAAAAAAAAAATTGTTTTTAGATTACCTAAAAAAAATCTTAATGTTTAGAGATTAAACTTATAATTTAACCTCATACTAATAATAGGGAATTTAATGTTGTACTTTTCCTAACCCAATACTTTGTGAACTTAATCTAGATGTTTGAAGTAGGTAGACAAAAAGGGGTTGATCTGAGTTGACGGAAATTGAATAACAAGGTGTTCATTTGGTATGAACTCGTACAATTAACTTTGAGATATGAAGTTCAATTTCTCACCTTATATATTGCCATTAGTAATAATAATAATGACGACAACTTATGAGATAAAGAAGAAATTTAAAATAAATATCTTTTCAAAATTTGTGGATAGGACGATAGTAATTTTTTTTAACAAGTTAACAATAAAATTATAATTAAAATTATTTGCAAAGATTTATATTTTGAAAAATTAGTAAATTTGAAAATACAAGCTAAAACATACAAGTCTCAAAATATATAAATCAAAATAATATTACAATTTTTAAGTCAATTAAATTATGTTCATTTGACCATAATATTTGGTTAATAACGATGAATGTTCCCATTTGTTTTTTTTTCCTAAAGGAACACATTTTTTTTTTGTTTTTTCATTTTGATGTAATTTCTAAATATGCACGACAAACATATGTTGAAAAATATAGGATACAAAGAATGTAATCATGTTTTTATTGAATAAATTATTCTCAATTTTTTTTTAGGAACAATATCATAACGGTGTGTAGTTTTCAAATGAATGATTGATTTTCTAAATGTTAAATTATATAAAACATCCATGAACTTGTATAGTTTTCAATTACATTGAGATACATACATAATATATATTTATCATTGAACTTTATTATAAGAAATATCCTAAATTTTGACGTACGTTTTAATTGTGCTCCTCTACTTGAAAAAAAAAATCATTTTTTACATTTCAGCTTTGAGTTTTATTTTAAAAAGTATCTCCAAATTTTGAGATAGGTTTCATTGATGTGTTTCTATATTTTGAAAAGATTTTTTTTTTTTATTTTTATTTTTAAACTTTTAAACTTTGAAATTTGTTTAAAAAGTATACTCAACTATAAAATTGTTCTAAAAAAATACTTTTCATTAAAATAAATTATTAAATTTGACTAGTACTTGTAGCTGAATGTCTAAAAAAGAAGGCACAAGTGGTGTTATTTATACCTATATACCTATATAAAAGATAAAAGACTGTTATTACTTCTTTCAAAAAAAAAAAAAAAAAAAAATTGTTATTACTATTTATTTACTCTAAAAAATGTTAAACTCATTTACCACACATATTTTTACAAATCACTGTCATCTCAATCTAACTATAAAAATACCTTTCAATTTTTACACATCAATTATCATGTTAATTTCAATTTTATTTTATCCTATTTTTAAAAAATTCTCAAAGATTTTTTTTCAGTAATATTTGGGTGCATCAACACATCTTTATGCATCCCACTTTTATCACATACCAAAAAATAATTAAAATATTTAGGTTCTATTTGGTAACATTTGTTTGTTGTTTTTTAAATCGAAGCATTTTTCATCCACATTTTCTTACTATGATTTGTACATTTATTTAAGGATTGTTTTAAATATAGAAAAATGAACCAACATATTTACAAAATATAGTAAAATTTTAGAATTATCAATGATAGATATTGATGGACTTCTATCAATGTCTATTAGTGACATCGATAGACACCGATAGAAATCTATCGATGTCTATCATTGATAGTTATAAAATTTTGCTATATCTTGTAAATATTTTCAACATTTTTACCATTTGAAATAATTTCACATTCTTTAATTACAATGGTTGAATTTTTAACCAAATTCAAAAAACAAAAACAACTTTTTTTTTATTTCTAAAAATAAAAAAAAGCTACCAAACGGGACCTTAAAAGAAGTAAAAATAATTTGACCCATGACAAATTATGATTGAACAATTTAATAGGATGACAATAGATGGAATATGGAAACCGGACACGTGTATGTTTATTGGAATAGATTCTAAAATTGAATCATAAAAATGAAACATTTTAAAAGCCGAGGAACTGAATTGAAACCTACCACAAAGTTAAAAGGTATCTTTGGGTAATCTAACAAAATTTCCTCTTTCCAAAATTCATGAAATCCAATGTAGTATAAGGAGGGAATATTGAAGGTTAAAACTAGAGCCACTTTCTCCTTTCCCTCCCTTTTTTTCCCCATCCAAAGTCCATACTCAGTTTTCATGAGAATGGCCATAACAAAACCAAAGGCAATGTAAAGCTAAGCCATCAAAAATCATTTATTTACAACAGTACAAGGAAAAATAGCCATACAAGGCAACAGATCTGGGCTTAGCCTTTTTATTATTATTATTTTTTGTTTGTTTTTTTCCTTCTAATTTTATTATTTTTAAATAAGGAAAAAAAAGGAAAAAAAACCCGTCTTCAACATAAACAAGTTAGATTGTATCAATTTCAATCATAAACTTTAAAATTTCATCAAATTAGACTTTAGACTTAAATACTTACTGCAATTTTTTATTTTTAATTAATTTACTCACAAAATTAAACAAAAAATGTTATAGTAGGTTTATAAATTCATTAGTTTCAATAAAATAAAATATTACAAAAAAAAGTTCGACGCCCAAATTAATTTTGAATTTTCCAAAATTTATAAATTTAAAAAAAAAGGGGGGTTTGAAGCAAGAAGTTGATTATTATAGTTGGGTTACAATAATTTGTGTGTTGGGATATAAATTATTTTAGTTTGGATTAAAATAGTTTGTGTTTGAGATGTAAACTATTTTAATTTGAGAAGAAAATAATAAACATTGTAACATATAATAAAAAGAATGATGGATATAAAATAGTAAATATCGTATCAAACGAGAGTTTTGAAATAATGTTAATTGTAGCTAATTGAGGAATATAAAATAGTATTTATGATAACAAAAGGTAGTTATTATAATTTTATGATAGTCTTCGTCCCAAACACACCCTATAAAACTATTTTCTCCAATAGTTTATCAATTTTATACCTATATATGTTTTATAGTTCATCGAAGACATAATTTATTTTAGTGATATTTGTTGCTAACTTGTTAAAGAAATTGAAATTGCAATACATTTTAAAGTAATTTATACACTAATCTAAATTTGAAGTATAATTTGATAAAATTAAAAATTTAGAAAAACTGATATAACTTCACAAATTGAGTGTAAAAATGAATTTTTTTCTCAAAAGAGAAAAAGAAAAGCAAAAAGGAAAAAGAAAAAAGAGAAAAGAAACACACTGATAAGTACAACCAATGGATTTGGTAATTTGGTGGACCCCACCATGTCTCTCTCCCAATTCCTATTACACTTTATTTTTCCCTCTTCTTTGAAGCCTACATACTTAACACCCCCTACCTCAATCTGACTATTTTGTAATAATAATAATAAGAAATTATATTAAGAAATTATAATAAAAAATGAAAAATCTTCCTAATTTGGAAAAAATGTCAAATTATTTTTTAAAAAAATATTGATAGATTTCTATTATTGTCTATTAGTGATAGACTTTTATCAATTTTCATCATTGATAGATAGTGATAGACATAGAATCAACTTTTAAATATTAAAATCTTACAATTTGATGTAAATAGTCTCTTCTTTTTTTCTATATTTTTTAAAATTTCTCTAAAAAAATTTAATTAAAAAAGGGGAGAGAGGAAAAAAATAAATAAAAAAGAAGAAAAAACTGATAAAGACAATGCCTTTACTCTCTCTCTCTCTCTCACTTCATACACTTACACAGTTCACTCACACTTGTACTGTTGTACACATAGGCATATTCAACTTTAATTCAAAAGCTCAAATTTTTCTATTCATTTTCCTCCCATTCCAGCCCTCCCCTTCTTTGTCTTTTCTTTGTTTCCCTTTTCCTCTCTTCTTTTCCACCCCTCCCCTGCATTTTCCTTCTCAAAACCCTAGATTTTAAATCTAGGGTTTGATTTTTCCTTCCACTCTCTTCTTCTTTTCATTCCAACCCTTCTTCAACCTTCACACTTTTTCCTCCCATGTCTGCTTTTCCTTCTAATTTCTCTGCATTTCTCACCTGAACTCACATTTCTCATCACTGCTTTCTTTCTTGGGGTGAAACCCATTTTAGTTTCATCTTCATTTTTTAGTTTTTTTTTTTTTGGTCACTTTTAGTTGGAATTTGGTTCTGGGTTTTGCCTTTTCTCCTTCTCTTGTTAAACCCTTGCTAAACCCTTTGTTTTGATTCATTTCGTTGGAAGAGGGATACTCCCCACCTTCTGTTTCTTCTCTTCGTGTAGCAGTTTGAAAATCTTACATTTTTCTTCATATGTTCTCTTCATCTTCTAACTTGGGTATCTTGTAAAAACAACTTTTGATCAGAAAATGCCTGTTGGATCTTGAAATTTTTGACTGGAATTCTACTCTGTTCTGTTATGGTTAGAGATTTGGGTTTGAAGTTTTCTGAAAACGTTAGTTTTGTAAAAAAGTATTTTCTTGGTTGTTAAGACCACACAAGTCTTTCTTCAGTGAGGCTATTCTTGCAAGTAAATGAATGGATGGGAGGGAAGGCATGGCATTGTCTGGTGGCTCTGCTTCTTATTACATACATAGGGGAGGAGGGGTTGGTGGCTCGGGATCAGGGCTGCCTACGGCCGGATCACATGCCTCCCCTGTATTCCGGCCGATGGCTAATCAGGGTGTTTTGTCTCACTCAAATCTTAGAGGCAACTCAGTTGGATCAACATATGCTGTTGAGCCATCACAATCGAATTATCTTCGTGGGATGGGTATCAATGTCTCAGCTGGAGTGAACTCTGGTGAACCTGTAAAGAAGAAGAGAGGGAGGCCCCGGAAATATGCCCCAGATGGGCAGGTCTCATTGGGTTTGTCTCCCATGTCTGCTGGTTCTAAACTCACTCCGGGTTCGAATTCGTCGACCCCTAGACGACGACGAGGGCGGCCACCTGGTTCTGGAAGGAAACAACAATTAGCTCTCCTAGGTAAATTTTACCTTATTGTTCCTACTTGGTTTCAATGTTTATGTCTGATCAGCCAGTAAAGGATTTTATCGGTCACATCTTGGCCTTTGTTTAATATAAGTCCTCATGCATTGTTGGTTTTTAGTTTATTGGTTTGCCATAAGGTTTATATTGTCTCTTAAACATGTCATCACGTGAGGAGATAGTCATGGCCGTGGTTATTCACCTCAACTTAGTTGCTTGCTATGTACGTGTTGTTGACAATGGAAAATTTAGGTCCTGATTGGTAATCACCTCGGTTTTTGTTTTTGGCTTTTGAAAATTAAGCCTATTTCCTCTCCATTTCTTAGCATCTTTCTTAAGGATAATGGTTGAATTCTTAGCCAAATTCCAAAAACAAAGACAAGTTTTTAAAAACTACTTTTTTTAGTTTCCAAAATTTGACTTGGTTTTTTAAACATCCGTTAAACGGAGATAAAGAAAAGAAGAAATTTGGAGTTGGAAGTAGTGTCTATAGGCTTAATTTTCAAAAACAAAAAATCAAAAATCAAAGGTTACCAAACGGTGCCTTAGTGATTGTATTTACATGTTGCCTTGTTATTTTCCTTCTTTAGTGTTGAGGTTTGTGCATTTTATATGCACTCCTGTGTTTAAATTCTGTATATGGATGTTATTGTTTTTTCTCAGGTGATTGGATGAACAATTCAGCTGGACTAGCCTTTGCCCCACATGTTATTCACGTTGGAGCTGGAGAAGTACGCTTTTCCTATGAGCTTTTAATTTATTAAACAAACCAATTTTAAGTGAATTATGAGTTCAGAGATAGCCTTTTCTAGAACAGTTATTTTGTACATATGGTCCTGTGGATTTAGTCAATTTGATTTGTATGGCGTAGTTTCAAGTGTTCCTTAGAGACACTTAATTTGAATCCCTTAAAAGATGGAGCCATGAAGATAGCTGGAAATGGTTAATTCTTCCATGTAAAACTAAAACTTCATTTTTGCTATCTTGGTTTCTTGGGGTTGTGATATTTAGGAGGGGAACAATTCAAATGAAATCTTGAGTTGCTTCCTCATTTTCCCACTACCCACTCCAAGAAAAAAGAAAGGAAACTAACGCATTTGAACCCATATCTTTGTTTGCAGGACATTGTAGCAAAAGTATTGTCATTCGCACAGCAGAGGCCAAGGGCTGTTTGCGTCTTGTCTGGCAATGGTACTGTTTGTTCCGTAACATTACGTCAGCCTGCATCTACTGGTGTGAGCGTCACCTACGAGGTTGAAGAATTTTTTTTAATTGATTTTACATATTCTCTTCATGAAGAATCAAATCACTTTGATTTCTCTGCCTCTCTGTTTGACAATATATGACTCTTGAAATTTTTGTGTAGAAGGGTTTGGATTTGAGATTACTTATTCTTCTGTACAAAATATTTTGCTTCAAACCTTACCAATACATTACTTTTGTGCACTGCCGTCTTTTGAAAATGATCACCAACAAAGGCACTGTAGTTTTGAGATTTATTTTCAATCTACCATGGCTTTGATTCAACTTGTGTTTGAATAAGCTTCAATCAGAGAATGATTTTTTTGGCATCAACACTATCTAGGGTATCCTTCAAATATTTCAATCTTCTTTCAACAGTCCAAGTACTATTCATGTAGTGAAAATGCATTTACCAAACTTATTGTTAGGCTATGTCTAGTTGGTAGATCAACTTCCACAAAATTTCGATATTTTTATCAATTAACTTGCCTTCTCTAACAAATCCTAAGGAGTATTAGTTGGTTAATAACTTGTTATATATTCTGGTTCTCGTTGGAAAAAGCCCCAGGAAAACACCAATCATTTGTTCTTTAACTGTGCATATTCAAGTCCAGTGCGTCATCGATCTGGAAAAGCTTTGAAATGCTATATTCTTCTATAGTTCAATGGAAGGTCTTCTGATCTTCCTGTTAGAGTTCACTTACAAATAAAGCAAATATTCTTGGAGTTTCTGTTAGTTTCATCCCTATTAATGAAACAAAAACATTAGTTTCCCATAACAAGATGAATTTAGACTGCCTTTTAAGTAATCTTTTTAACTTAGAGATTATTTTCTATATCATCAATAGTGATATTGTCATCAACTACAATCAGACCGAAAAAGTCCCACTGAGGTAAACTCCCATTAAATAATGTGAGATTGCAATTTCTGCCTTGAACCTTAAGTATAGTATCTGAATTTTGTTTTCAGTAGTTCTATTAGTTTGTCATTTTCCAAGACCTCTTTAAAGAAAGTACTGTCATGTCGGAATATGATTGGGGTCAAATAGTAAACGACTGTAAAATGGAGTAGGTTTTTGAATGGATGGTTATGCATTTTGGGATCATCAGTGTATAAACCTCATCCAAAGATGTCTCTTCATTTGTATAACGTTTATTTCTCTCTAACCAAATGGTCTGGTATACAACCAATAATTTGGCCTGCCAAAGAAATCTCTAAATCTCGAAAAGGAAGGTGAATGATATATCTTCCATCAATGTCCAATGATTCCTCAGATGAGCCAGGGCCAACTTGAACACCTGCAAGAATCTCTCAATTCTTCTGGGGGAAAGGAAATTGAGCCACATTCTCAAATGCTAGCACACCACTGTATCCAAAGCACCAACAAGGAAGAGCTCTGGATAAGGTCAATGGTGTTTATTCTTTCGAAAAATGGTCATCTTCAAGATTTTGGCCTTCTAGGGCTTTAAGATGAAAAGAGGTTCATACTGAGTGTTATGAAGTAACATGGTTGCAGAAGAGAAATATACAAGCTCAGTACAATTTTCAACCTTTGGAGTACTTGAACAAGTTCAAAGGACGTTTTTGCTTGTTATACAATGTACAAACCAATCAATAACTCATCAATTTTTAAAACTTGTTGTTGGAGGCAATTTTGAAATAACAATGCTTAGGGTGATGTTGGAGGATGTTTCGGTAGACCTTCCCATGAGGGAGAAGGGCTGATTCCTGTGGTAGGCGTGCTTCTTTCTTTGTTGTTGGAGGCAATTTTGAAGTAACACTGCTTAGGGTGATGTTGGAGGATGTTTTGGTCGGCCTTCCTGTGAGGGAAAAGGACTGATTCCTGTGGTAGGCGTGCTTCTCTCTTCTTCTTCTTCTGTTAGATACTTACACCCCTTGGAGAATCACACCTCAAAGCCAACTATTGAGATGAGAGAGCCAAGCCACTTAAGTACCACATTGGTCATCCCAATCTAATCGATATGAGACAAAGGTAGCCCATACTACCTTGGTCCCTAACAACTTTTGGCTGCTGATTTACAGTATTTGGTTGGAGAGGAATAACAAAATCCTTAGGGGAGAGTGGGGTCTTGGAGGAGGTTTGGGAGTCGAGTAGGTTAGGTTTAACACCTTTGTGTGGACTTTTATATCAAATTTATTTGGTTACCATCATTTAGGCTCGATCCTTTTCAATTGGAGTCCCTTCTTATAGTTTGAGGGATTCTTTTTGTTGGGCTAATTTTTTGTTTGATGGAAGAAAACATCACCATCGTGAACAGCTTGGAGACCTTAAAACATCGAGTTTTGCAGCACTCATGCACTTAGCATTCTCATGTTTGGCCAATTTAGAATCACAAAGTGGAAGCGTCCAAAGCCAAAGTGGTGAGGCAATTTAATACTTCAGTGAAAAATTAAATGAGACCCACAAAATTGGAGCACATAGAAGCTAAAATTGTATTGGTTGGCAAGAGCTTTAAGACAGCGGCAAAAATTGCTATTTGTAGGATTTTGTTTGTTTACTAATCGTCAACATTGAACATAAAATCAGTACTTCCAAGTACTAGCATAGTGTTGAAATTATTGAGTTGGTGATCTGTCATTTGTTATGTTTTGGAGAAGTCACTTCGCGCCAGAGGGAGGGATTGATTTTATATCCCTTTCGTGTAAACAATAACGACAATTATGTAGGGTGACAGTGAAATGTACAGGAATGTGAAGCTCCCCATTCGCCGGCCTATGTGAAGCCGACTTAGTAGAGTTAGTTTGTTGTGTGAATGGGTTTCTACAGTGAGGCAGGGAAGCAATATAGGATACAATCTCTGTTATATACTCTTTGATACTATCTAGTTGTCTTGGAAAAGAAGACTGCAGTCATCCATTTGGATCAGGAATTATTCCTATTTATGCCGAAAATTGCATTCTTAGCTTCCTCCATAGTCCAAACTGAAATCCATCTTTTACACCACTTCTTATCTCTAGCATAAACTAACGGCCAATAGATATTTTCTAGGTAGGAGGGTGAGGACTAGGAGCATAGCAAAAATTTGAAAAAGAAAGAATTTTCCTCTGTGTCTTATCAAAGACATTGATTACACTCTTTTGTTCTGTAACGAAAACACATGGTTTTTCTTCCTCTTTAGCGTTCATAATTTTATAAGCCAACATTAGTGTAATGTAGCGCAGTGGTAAATGACATGTACTCTTTCTCCTAAAGTCAGAGGTTCAAATTTCCATATTAATTGTACTAAAAGAACATTCACAATTTTTTATTGTAGTTTTAAAAATCTCCTTGACTCCACTCACCTTGGGCTCCATCATCCATTAGACTCCACTTTGAGGACTGATTCTAACATTCACTTCTTTTGCATCAGAAAATTTTGCTTCCCACCTCATCTCTTCTGATTTATCAACACCCGGTGTACTCTGATCAAAGCTTCCATCCTAATAAACTTGAGATCCTCAAAACTCTCACATTCTTCATTTCATGATATTGTTTCTCGAAGAAACCGATCTCTTAAGATTTAAAAGTGTTCCTGCCCATCTCCTTGAGTCATTACAAGTACACAGCCACATGTTCTCATGTTCCCAACATAGGAGAATACAAATGTGTGGAATGATCATCAGAAATAAAAAGACAAGAGTGTATATAATAGAATGGAGAAGAAGTTCACAATAACATCGCTGAATGTCAAATATAAATAATATAAACGAAGGTTCAAAACTTATTTTGTTAACATCATTCATGTAAATTGAATCTAATTTAGATTCACTTCTAATTATGACTCATAGAATAGTGCAACAATATTGTTCACAGAATAATGGATATTTTCTGGTTAGATAAGATTATATATCATGTTCTTTCTCTCTGTTATAAAATATGTTCGGATGTTGCAGGGTCATTTCCAGATACTGTGCTTGTCTGGCTCTTACTTGGTGGCTGAAGATGGTGGTCCCCGAAGTAGGATGGGTGGTATTAGTGTTTCCCTCGCCAGTCCCGATGGTCATGTCATTGGTGGTGGTGTTGCCGTTCTTATGGCTGCTGGCCCTGTTCAGGTACTTCGTCCCATTGAATTATTAAGACAATATGGCCTTGCAAGGTGAATCAAATTACATGTTACTATAATTTAGATTGATAATAACTTGCATCCGTTTGGAACCGTTAGTTCCAAATGATGGAGAAGCCAAGTTTTTATTTTTTTTTTCCCCATTATTTGATTGAAAAAGGGAAAAGATTAGCATTTGTATGATAGAATGTGAGAACCTTTTCAGAAATTATCTTCAATTATCAAACTTCTTCTCTTGCAGGTAGTTGTATGTAGTTTTGTTTATGGTGCAAAGATAAAAAACAAGCAGGTGGCTGGTCCAAAAAGCAATGATGGTTCGGGAAATGAGCACCACGATAATTTGGTTTCGCCCACAAGTGCCCCATCTGCCCAAACCTACAATCCGTCTCCAATTGGTGTTTGGCCTGGTTCCCGTTCGGTCGATGTGAGAAACCCTCGTACTGGAATTGACTTGACGCGAGGATGATGAATATGTTGCAACAGACACATGTTGATTTTGTACATATGTGTTGTTGTAAATGAACCAAACCTTGTGAGAACTGTACCTTTTTCCGAGTCGACTTCTTTTCGCAGCGGTTAACAGATTGATGCTAACAGATGGTATGTAGCAAGAGACCTCATTTCAAGTTTCTCAAGTCAATGTTGATTTTATTGGACAGTTTTTGGTTTTTGGAGGGTAAGAATGTGGGGCAGCTGTAGCAGAAGGAAGAAGCATGTTTGTCTTTGAGCAGGAATTTTCCATCTAATGAAATATATTAGGGGTTCCTAGGACATTATGTTGTGTTTTAAGATGTAATCTTAAGTTATATATCAGAGTATTATTTCAATTTCCTTTTCAAGGGCTTCTGCTTGAGATGAAAAGGTATGGTGATGTTGGTTAGAAACAGAACTGGAATGGAATAGGAATTAGATTTTGTTCAAAGACTTGTACTTTGATCCATTCAATATGTGTTTATGTGGAATTTTATAGATTATAGATCAATTATATATGATCTTCAATAATATATTCATGAATCTTATCCATACACTGATTAGTTCTCAACTCAAAATTCAACAATGTTATAACAAACACAACCCATTGTGACTTCACATCGTGATTGATCACCATCGTGCAGTATTTCAGGAACAAGTTGAATGTAAATGCTTAAACTCGTATGTCCAATCGCTCATAAGATCTCCAACAGCTTCTTGATATCATTCTGCAGCAAAATCAAGTGGTTTAAATTCTGAGGAAGCTCTTGTATGGTAAAAACAAAGGGTAAGGGACAAAGAGGATTTAGGTTTACCTCAATGCTGAGAGGAGATGTTGTGGGGTAATAACGGTCGACTACTTTCCCATCCTTGTCAACCAGAAACTTGGCAAAATTCCACTGAATATCGTCCCCAAATATTCCCCATTTTCCCAATTTTAAAAATTTGTAGAGTGGGGCAGAATTGTTCCCATTGACTTCAATCTTATATAAAAGAAAAATAAGGTGATCTTAGTGGTTAAAGTAAAATGAAGCATACTTTGGAAGATACACTCGTACATATTAACACTAGACTTACCTTATCAAAAATTGGAAATTCTGATTTGAAACGACTGCAGACAAAATCTTTGATCTCATCATTACTTCCTGGTTCCTCGTCGCCAAACTGATTACATGGAAATGCCAGAATTTCCAAACCTGCAATAACTTCAATAAAAAGGAAAGTTAAACTACAAGCCATCGTTCTCGCTGAGAATTGGAAACACTCCACATGAAACCAAGGCCAAATATGCTAAGGCTAAAGAGCAGGTAGAATAGGCTGTTGAATTTGTCAATGTTTTACAACTTAAGGAAGCATAAACATAGGCAAGAGATATAGGCACAACAAAGCATGGACAGAGTAACATGTTAATCTCTAAAGGTGTGTTTGGGACAATGATTATCCTAAGGGGGCGTGTGGGATAATGAGTTAGTTATTATAATTGGATTATGATAGTTTGTGTTTGAGGTGTAGATTATTTTAGTTTGGGTTATAATAGTATGTGTTTGAGGTATAAACTATTTTAATTTGAGAAGGAAATAATAACCACTGTAGTAAATAATAATAATAAAAAATGATGAATGTAAAATAGTAAAAACGGTAGTAAATAATAAATAGTAAATACTATAGCAAATAAAGGTTTTGAAATAGTATTGACGGTAGCTAATTGGAAGTTTTGAAATAGTTTTTATCGTAACAAGAGGTGGTTATTATATTTTGATGATAACTCTTACCTCAAACATCCCCTAATACTATAATACCCACCTTTTACTATAGTTTACTATTTTGTATTTCCTAATTAACTACAGTCAACACTATTTCAAAACTCTCATTTGCTACCGTATTTATTATTTGTTATAGTTTTTACTATTTTATATTCATAATTTTTTTTATTCTTTTGTTATAGTATTTACTATTTTTTTCCCTCAAACTAAAATAGTTTATATCTCAAACCTATACTATTCTAACCCAAACTAAAATAATCTGCACCCCAAACATAAACTATTATACTCCAATTATAATAATTTAGGACTATAATAATCAACTCCTTGCTCCAAATGCCCTCTAAAAGTTTTAGAAACGGACACGACATGGATACATATATTACCAACACATTTTCTACGTATATATTATCTGTAAACATTTTAGTGATTCTCATGCTAACCCTTTGCTTTAGTTTATGGGTTGGTTCATTTATGATACAATGTTTTACGAAAGAATATTTAAAATAATCAAAGTTCTAAATGCAATAACATCTTAACAAAAAGTAGAAATTTGAAGTCAATATTGCTTATGCCTTTATATACATTTCACCCTCAAAATACTCACAAGAGTCCAACACAAGAGTCCAACACAGGTTTATTGTGCTAATGTTCACGTGTGTCCAACTAAAGTCACTCAATCAAATTGTTCAACTGGGAATTTATTTAATTTGTTCGAACTAGGATTAACAACTGTTAGTGTATTGAACATAGATACGTTACCCGATACCCGAACTTTCTAGCTTCCTTACCGTGTTCTTTGTATTTCTCGTATAGTTGGTTCAACTCCAGATAGTTCGAATTTGTCATCCCACTGTTGCAAGGGATAAAAAAAAAAAAAATAGCAAAAGCACTTAAAATCATCAGCAAAGAATGGTAAATAATTGGAGCAACCGAGGGTCAATCACCCACATTAACTTTGAACTATGTTAACGTATGTTTCGAGGTAATTTTGAGATTGTTAAAATTAATTTTGTCACATTCAAAATCACTCTAAAACACGACTTTAATCAATTAAGATTAATCTAATATTAAAAACAATTTTTATATAATCGAAATTGGTTTTGAATAATTAAAAACATGTTTAAGAGGGATCTTGAAAATAACAAAAGTGATTCCGACTATTTTAAAATCTATCCCAAATATGCGTTACACTTTGTAAAGCCCAATGAAAGAACAAAAGAAATGTTGCAAATGAAAGATCATATTGATGCAAACATCCAAAGTGAAAGAAAAAGAATGTACCACTTAGAAGCAACGTTGACAATGAGCAGGACTTTACCCTTGTATATGCTAAGGCTGATATCATTTCCCTTTGCATCCTGCAAACAAAAGGAGAGACGCAACACAAAAGCTACATGAATTTTAACCAATACCAGAAAGTATTAGTGAAATTCATCCCAAGATCAACAGCAATAAAGCTTTTCCTATGAACAAAGCTCAAAGGCCAATAAGCTGAACAAGATTTACCCGACAAACTGAAACAAATCAAATCGAAAATTAACCCCCAATCCAAAAGATGCATAGAAATTTAACAAAAACCTCTTCCATTCATATAGAGCGGAAACTCACAAATTCAGCCATAGTCTTCACCACAGTTCCCCTTGATTCTTCGTTAATCAAATAAAACATCAGAACTAAAATCAAATAAGTCCCTAATACACACTCGTTTAGAATCGTTTCAGCCACAGATAAGTTCCCAGAATCTTTAATTTGAATACCACACGAATTCATGCGAAAATACAATGAAGTTTTATCCAAATCTTCGAATTATGAGCACAGAAAGAGAGGGAAAAAGGCGCAGAATACACAAAAAGTGAAAAATTAGAAAATGAAAACAAACTTTGACGGTGAAGTCGTGAATGGATTCCGGGTGATTTGAAGCTTGTGTAGCCATTGTAAGATCAACAGACCTAAGCTTCAGTGAAATGCAAGGAAATAACAATTACAAAAGAGTGAACCGACAGTGACAAGATACTGGGATTGTAATTATAAATAATCGCATATTTAAAATATAGATTTTGAAAATGATTCTGCTCGTTAATTTATTTTTTTTAAAAAAATATTTACCATTTTTTAAAATAAAAATTGGGGATGGGGGATTTCAACCCAGACCTCTTGTTTCTCGGTGCACATAAATACTATTTTTTTGTAATAATAATAATAATAATTTAGGGTTGTGTCAATTTCGTTTAGTAAACTTTCAAAATTACAACTTCAAAAAATAAATTTAGCTCTTCAAGATTATACAGTCTTTTATGAAAAATGTAAAAAAGGACTGCATATATGTTTTTATCTGTATTGTTTGAATTAAATTGGAATATTTGTTTTAATTTTGTCCCTCAATTTAGAGTTGATCAATAATAAACTTGAAACCTCAAATTTCTTATCAACCTCTTTGAAAAATTATAGTAGATATTAAATAGTTTGACTTTGATTGAATCTAGACTAATTCAACAATTATGAAGTGGGAGATTGAAACATCAATGTTTGATAGTAGTAATTGTTTGTCTTTTTATCCAATGAATTATGTCTGAATAAATTAATTAATCCAATTAGTTGACGACACCTTATCTATCAAGTTCTCTAATTGGTTGCAATTAAGAAATTGATGATTACAAATTTAGGTCTCGCTTGATAATCATATGTTTTTTTTAAAAAAATTGTGCCTATTTTTTATACCACTTCATTGATATAGTTTTCATATCTCCTGACTAAACAGTGCTAAAACAAAATCATTTTTTTAAAGAAAAAAATACTACTTTTTTTTTCAAACAAAACATTATTTGGTTTTTGTAAAATAATTAAAAAAAAAAAAAATCAAATGGTTAGGAATGATTTTAATAATCATTTATGGGCCATAATTAATCTGATTAATTATTAGTGTATATAAACTAATAGCAAGCATGAAGGGGAGTGGTTTTATAAAAATGAACCAACAAATCAACAGCTACTCCCAAGTACTAACTAGGGGAGGTGCCAACAGGAAGTTGCTTCAAGAGCAATGTTTTATAATGATCTCATGATTTCTTCAGAGAGAGAGAAAAAAAATTGTAAGGGTTGAGTTGCAACTTTTTTTACTTGTAAAGGTTAAGATTACAATTTTAGCCTCTTTACGTGTTCGTTTTAATTTCATATGCGTGATTGTAAAAGTGTCCATTTAATTTTTATGGTTTGATATATGCATTAAACAACACATCATAAAGGGCAATACTTAGTGCATTCAACAAACGGTATATTTCATTCAATTTTATCATATTTTGTATTTTTTAATCACATTTTATTAATTATCATCTTATTGTATTATTATAACATTAATCTATCTTTTTGAGAAATAAATAAGTATTCACTTTTGCAATATTTCTACAATGAGTTCCTGTTGTTTTTCTCTTTAAAGGTTTATACGATTTGTGGTTGATGAAGTTATAAATACAGTATAATCATTGAAGTTTAAATGAAAATGGCATTATGAATCCAATATATTTGTAAATAAATGAATTCACTTCCTGATTTTTCTCCCCATAATTATATTTGAATTTATATTCTAGGATCAAATTAGATTTCATCTAACTACTTTTCAAATTAATCACAATAAACAAAAACTTCCTGATTTTTCTCTCCAATTTATATTCCCATTTATCTTTTATTATCAAATTTAATTTTTATCTAACTTTCCATTTGTTTAATGTTTGTTACAGACTTCTTTGTGTTTGGAGATTTTTATTATTATTTTATATATATTGTTATCAATTTAGTTTTTTTTTTTTTTTTTTTTTTTTTTTTTTTTTTCATATTTTCGATGTTTTCAAATTTTTGTATAGAAACGCATTTTGTTGTACTTAAAAAATTATATAAATGAAAATTGAACTTTAAATATGATATATATATATATATATTCAATTATATTATTATTATTCATATTCAACAATCCAAATAAAATAAGAGAAGAAAAAACTTTAAATCTCAACTTCTTCATCTAGTCGTCCGATTGGTTCAACAATCTTTTCTTAAATTATATCATTTTGGCTAATTTTTGATGACCATCCTCGCCAGATTGTCAACGTTCGTCGCTTGCACACATGTGATAGTGTTTAAAATCGACTTCCAAGATCTTATGAATAAATAGATCACATAAAATATAGAGACGATGAAATTCCCTACAACTGATTCGATGTCAAGTACAATCATACTTTTTATAATCACATCTTTTAAATGTTCACTTACCAACAATTTCATAAATACGATCAACTTTACTCTTTCTCAACTTGAAAAAATTCTCCTTTAGATACTCACTTACCAACAACTCCACCAATAATACAATCAATTTTCCTCCTTTAGATATTCACTTACCAACAACTCCACCAATACAATCAATTTTACTCTTTTTCAATTTGAAAGAAATCATTACTGTAAACATTCATAGATTCTAATGATCCCACCACCTAATCACGTATTCGGCACCTAATCACGTATTCTAGAACACTTGACCATAATATTCTATCGAAAATACTAAAGATCACATTAGCATTAGGTTACTTATGCTCCTAGAATGTTTAGATATAATTTTCATGTTATTTTCGGAAAAACACAGTTTTGTCATTAATAAATTTCTACTATAATTTTAGAACTGTCATTTATTCATGCAAAAACTTCAAATTTGAACCCTTAAAGAAACATAAAATATTATATGTTTTATGTTTTTAGTGTTATTTAGATTTATAGTGTATGTCAACATAAACAAACGCTCATTAGTTTGTGTTATACGTACTATATTCACTCTTAACATTACATGTTATATCTTTTCAAAATTTCCACTACACGCTCAAGTCTCGACCCACACATCATAATATCTGTAGAATTGCAAAGTGGAAGAAATAAATCAGTAAATTTGTACTTCAAAACAGTACAAGAACAGAGAAAATTACAGAAAACGAATAAAGATCAGAAGTACTGAATGAAATCTGCATTATCTCGCACAATCTGTCTGCCCAGAAATTTCAATAGAGCGAAACCCAGCGCATAAAAACAGCAGCTACATATGGGATACATCAAAGCTCAGCCAACTTATTACATAATTCTTAACTTACAGTCTTGTAAATACATGAAACAACACCACGGATACACATCAGAACCATACACAGAAGCTTTATTCATTGTTTCTAATAACAAGACAGAAAAACAGCCTTCAGATTTTTAAGCAACTCCAAGCAGCTTCTTCACATCCTTCTGCAAAAACATACCCAAACCCCCACACTTCCAATAGTAAGCAGATTGATTCATAAAGATGAAAAAGTTTAATTTGACAATAAGATTAGTTGAGAAGAACTAATGGGTTCTTTTACCTCAATGCTGAGCGGGGAAGTTGTTGGAGCGTATCGATCGACAACGTTTCCATCTTTGTCCACCAAGAACTTGGAGAAGTTCCACTTGATGGAGTCTCCGAAGAGCCCGCCTTTGCTCGACTTCAAGAACTTGTACAGAGGAGCAGCATCGTTTCCATTCACATCCACCTGTTATGAACAAGAAACGACAGCTTTATACCCTAAAAACAATCTACCACTTCGATCAACAGTTGTCAAGGACGTAAAAACTAAAACCCCAGTAAGATTTTGAAGGTGCAAATGTTTATCTTGCTTACCTTGTCAAAAATGGGGTACTCAGCCTTAAAACGGGTGCAAGCAAATTGCACAATCTCTTCGTTGGTTCCTGGCTCCTGGCTTCCAAATTGGTTGCACGGAAATGCAAGAATCTCAAATCCTGTCAATAGGATACAAGCGTAAATTGTAACTACGAACTTGGATGGAAAAGACGAAAGGATGAATTGAAGCAAAAGAGATTAAAACAGACCTTGGCCCTTGTATTTTTCATACAGCTGACTCAGTTCAGTGTAATTCGAATTAGTCAAGCCACTGCAATGCATCAAAAGCTGATCATTAAAAAGGAAGCAAAACAATGGCAAAGTGGCTGCCCATGTTCATAATATAGATAATTATGTATTCACTAAATCTAAAAATAACAGTTGATAGAGACTCAGTTCTAATTCCAGGAATCTTGCATCAAGATAACTCTATCCATAGTCTCATCAAGGTCAGAAAGATTCCTCTTCTATATTGGAAGTTCATACCAAAATTCTCTTCAATATATAATCGCTCGTGAAGGCAGCAAGCCTTTTGAAAATATAGACAAAACATCATCCTACCATTTTGACAACATAGACAAAATACCATCAACTCAAAAACTTCCAGACAAAATTGCAAGATATCCCTATGTTAGCATCAGAAATAACAGTGTACTGTACACTACCATTGTGAAGCGACGTTGACAATCAAGAGGACCTTTCCTTTGTAAATGCTGAGATCAACATCATTTTCTTTAGCATCCTGTAAGCAGAGGCAAAAATCATTGACAAACAGTTCATATAGCTTTCAGAAAGACAAGCCAACAAATTAATAACATGCCCAGGAAGAAAATCAAGCAGACTTCACAGGAAAAGGGGAATTCCCCAACTTAATAAGCCAATTGAAGGCCATTGATTCAACCAGCCAATTAAAGGGTGTGGAAACAGCTGACTTGAAGGGAAAATCATAAACACAAATGAACAATTACCCATACTTCTACATGCTAACAAACTAAATGGTAATTCCCTCAAAAGAGTGCCCATTCATATGATTCCATTATAATAACCTTACACTTCACAAAAACGACTTAGAAAAAAAACCATTTCCCCTAAATTTCAAATTCTCGGGATTCAAAATCAGTGTATCTGGACTCAATCCGATCTATAAACAAAACAAACTAAAAAAAAACATGCAAAAGGAAGAAGAAAACCAACCTTGACGGTGAAGTCATGGACTGAAGTCTTCGAAGGGGTGGCCATAGTATGATCCAAGCGAGTCGAAAAGGAGCCGATAAGCGAAGAAGCTGAATTAATTGGTGAAACGAAACGATTTACAGAAAAACACTGCGGATTATGCAAAAGGGTTTGTTTCAAATCGGGGAAGAATCGGGTATTTGAAAGCAGAGGTGAAGCAGATAAAGATCGAACGCTGAAGAAATTTCTTCTGAGAAGAGAGCGAATTGATGAGATACAGAACATGGAAGATGAAAGAATGATGAAGAATGGGCCAAAATATATATAATGGTAGATGGGGCCCATGGGCCTGTCCGAATTTCAGAATACGCGTTTGACACGTGGCGCTTATCATTCTCGCCACGTAGGTATTTAGCTGTCGGAATTTCTTCTAATGTAAGGTTTGAATTTCTTTTATTCTCTTTTAGAACGGGTTGAAAAGTTTCGATTCAGTTCTTAATGTTTTTATTAATATATTTTAGTAAAATTATTTTAAATGATAAAATTGAAAATATTTATAAATAATAATAAAACATTATAGTTTATCTATTATACTTTTTTAATACACGACAGTCTACTACAAATAAATAATAAAATTTTGTTATATTTATATTTATTTTTATTATTTTTATATATTTAAAAATAATCTTTTATTTTAATGCCAAATTATAAATTTTCTATTTTTTAAAAGGAAAATTACACATGCCAATAAAAATCCATCTTTATAAATGGGGTTTTTTTTCTTTTTAAGAAATCTTTATATATGGTTGAATTATAATAAGTTGGCTATTTTGCAAAAAAATGGAGAATTTAGAGGGGGAAAATGGACAAATTGATTGCAAAAATTTGGAGAATTTAGGGAAAAAATGGACAAATTGAGTGAGCTGAGAATAACCGAATTCAAAATATTTGGAGAATTATCTCGTAAACGTGTTGGATAATGTTTTTTCTTTTTTAAAATAAAAATAAAAATAGCCTAAAACTTCCCAATCAGATTCAGATTTAGAGAGTGTGAACACGGAAGGAAGCTCGCGTGCGAAAGCCGTGTTTATTATTTCCATTATTTATGATAAAAGACTTTTCTTATGTTTATTATTTTCATTATTTACAAATATAATAAAATGTCTTGTGATAGATTGTGATAGTAAATTTTATCTATTTTATATCATACATTTATTATATCAATTTTATGAAATGTGTGAGATATTTTTTTAGCGATTGTTGGAGCAAAATAGTTAAAATTGTAACACCTCTAAGATGATTAAGATTGTAACAATCATTTAAGTTTATGGTATAAATTTGATGAAATTTAAAGTTTGAGATCAAAGTTGATAGAACTAGACAAGTTTATGGTAAGATTGATATTTTTCCTAAATAATATGAGATTAAATTATCATTTAAGTTTTTGTTCTTTTAATTATCCCATTTTAATCAATGTTTTAATAAATCTTTAAATTGGTCAATGCAACTAGTTTATTGTCATTTTTTTTAAAAAAAAATCAATCTAATATTTTCATTTGTAAGAAATATTCACCTAAAGTATTATTATGATTTAACCAATTTGATAACAATGAATTTTAAATAATCAAATTAAGATTTATTGAAAATATAAATACTAAAATTGAGAAAGTAAAACAACTAAATAACATGGAATTCATAGTACATGACTAAAATAATGATTTAGCTTTGTTATCAGGCCAACATGAATAGGGGTGAACGCTACACCAAATCAAAATAATTGAAAAATCGAATCGAAAGAAAATTTAACTTTTACCGAAGCATTGGTTGGATTTGATTTAAAATTATAAGCAAACTGAAATTTTTGATTCAATCCAATTTTGGATTTGAAAATAAACCCAAAATAAATCTGAAGCGTTTATATATAAGATATATAAAATGGAACTGAATATATTTTTGAAAATTTGCACACCTATACATAAGCTTATACTATTAATTTTGATATGTATGTATGTAAGACAATGAGGGAGAAATGTGAAAGAAATTAAGATTCTTTTTTCTTTTTCTGCTGTCTTTTCTGAAAAAAAAAAAAGGACTTTAATAATTGGAAAATGCGTTCACATTGAGGGCTGGTTTTAAAAAATCAACCCGTAGTTTCTAGAACCTTTTTATTTGTCATGGATGAGGTATTGAAATTTATTATTATTATTATTTTTCTTGAAACGAGGTAATTGGAATCAACTCTCTGTTTCCTCTGTCATGCTAAATTATGGATTTTGTTTTACAATCTTAAAAGTTTTAATTTGATCAATTAGTCCCTATAATTTATAAATTTATTAGGTGAGATGATGTTTAATTAAAAAGGGCAAGGGCAAATTTGTCAATTCCCATATCTGTAAAAGAAATTAAAAAAAGAAAAAAGAAACAATGACCCTCCATCTCCCTTCCTCCACCTTCCCGCAAATGCTTCTTCACTCTGACCAAGCCCTCTTTAGCAACATGAGTACAGATGAGATCTAATTTAATTTAACTTAAAAAGGTAAATTTGAACTCACTTGCGCAATATTCGCTGTGTATCGTCATTAGTATTTAAAACTATTAGAAATGACAGCAAAAAACCCACTGATCTGAAATTGATGGTGTGAGAGAAACGGGGAGTTGATATTGCGATGGGGTCTGGGTCGAATTGGACGGCATAGCATAACAAAGTGTTCGAAAATGCTTTAGCCACCGGAGCAGTGGCACAAGCTCGCCAGAGCGTCGGCGGCAAGATGGTGGAGTAAGTGAAAAGCCACTACGAAAGGCTCGTTGAAGATATCAACAAGATCGAGACCGGTCAACTTCAGTCAACTTGTTTTTTCCTAATCAATTATCGAATTCCTTGTTTTTCTTTCGTCAATTCTTATGTCACTTCTTCAACTGCCATCCTGCTGCTTAAGATGTCCAACCTCTCTCCACTCTCTCGCTCAACAGAACCACCTCAACAAAGTTTGATTCAACCACCACCAGAGGATTTTTTCCATGCCAATATGTTGGGTGAATATTTAACTTTCAAAACGAGAGAGAATCCCACATTAAAAAAATTGGTGTTGGAAGTCTATCTTATGTACTCCAATCTTGAGTTTTGGGTTTGGGTCCCAAGGAGTACCCATATTTTAGAGGGAGTGAGGAGATAGACCAATGTGGTTCGGTGGGCGGCGACGCGTGTGTGTGATTATTAATTTTAATAAAAATATTATTATTTATTATTTTTTTAATCGAAAAAAAGGAAAAGATCCGCTCCATTTGTGCAAGGGTCCGCTCCATTCGCGCTTCGTCCTCTCCTCCATTTCGTCCGTGCACGTTCTGAGGCGGAGAGCCTTTTTCGCTCCCTTCGGTTCGACGCTGAAGGCCTGTAAAAGGGTCTTTAGCAGTTTGAACAACACAATTCATTCTTCACTTCTCATTTTATTTTTCCTCTCCTTTTCCATTTTAGTTTTTCGAGCAGTGGGTTTAGCTAGGGTGTGTGTTCTGGTCTGCAATGTGCATTTTCGATCGGGTTTCTTTTAGTTGTTTTATCCTGGGGACGACGTGGTAATTTTTAAACCTGCTTGCACACTTGGGTAGAGCCGCAAAACGTCTTAAAGAGAGCAAGCTCAGGGACTCAACCTATAACAAGTTTATGTTTTGCAAGTTTTGCTCTTTGCTTGACCGCCGTGCCTTGACAGTTTACTGTTCTTCGTTCTGAGAGTTCTACCGTTTCCAACACAATGCCATGCAACTTCAATCAAGCTATCTAAAACGCATTCCAAAAATGTGTTCTTTGGGCTTAGAATTTAATTAGTTTTATGCTTAATACGAGGTCTTTGATGTTTTTTATGTTTAATTGTAGAAAATCGAGCAATTGGATCAGAACAAGCAATTTTGAGGATTTAATGGCCAAAATACCCCAGGACGTTCAAAACTTTGACCTAGGGCAATGGTCATAAGGAAAAATAAAGAAAAAAGGGGCAAAAACATGAAGACTAGAGGCAGGGCAATGTCAAGCGAGTGTTGCAACGTTGGAGACCTGAGAGCATTTATAAACAGGGCAGCGTCCAACGCTCCGATTGGTTGAAGCGCACTACGTTTAATTCAACGTCAGCGTTGCAACGTTGCGACTGATGCCTATAAATACTGTGTTGCGTCATCAGTGCAGAGGGAAGCGATTTTAGGGCTGATTTTGAGAGCTTCAATCGATATTGCAGCGAGGCCTCCCTGGGGAGTGTAAATCTGGATAAAGGCGGCATATCAGAGCTTTAAAGGATCGAAAATTTGAAGAGTTCGTTGGGTTGCAATTCCAGATTTGAGGACGAGAGTCAAGAATACGACTTGCAATTTCTTCCCTCTTTTATTTTTTGTTCCTTTGTGTTTGGAAACCTCATGAATGCTCTATGTTTGTATTGTAACCATGAGTGACTGATTTGTTTTTCTAGGGTTTTGATCTAGTTTTATGGATTGCTCAAACTAAATTGATTATTCTTAGGTTGAATTTTTGCATAATTATTTTAGCATGTTTGCTCTTAATGCTTTTGAATAATTGGCCGTGTTTTTTACTTAATGTCTTGCTCAAGAGTGGGGGTGTTAGGTTAGATCTAGCATGTTAAATTGTTAATCAAATATGCACGAGAGTGATAGGAGATTAATAGAGATTGTTGATGGAGGAATTTAATGTTGTAACTAGTCAAAGATGGAAGAGATTTGGGTCGATGTTTAGTTATTAGAAAGGGTTGAGCTTGATAAAGTATACCTGGACATAAGACTCCTAGATCTATAATTTGCATGAAATCAATCTAAGGTCAAAATAATTAATTTGGTTAATCAATTTAACAAAATCATATTCTAGAACGTGTCTTTGTCTAGTTTCACCCCGGCGTTATCTTTTATTTTCTTTTTAGGAGTAGATTAATTAGATTCTCATCACAATCCAGTCTGCTAAATAAAATTAGAAGGATCTCTGAATAGCTAAAAGAGCCAAACCAATTTCTTAGAGGACGATACTTGATCTTTTGGCCGTTTTACTATATTATAATTTACGCGTGCGCTTGTGCCCCATCACCATCCACCACAATTTTCGCCTGCAACACCTTGACCCCCCCAATTATGATTAATATGGTTGCAATCTCCTAAAATTGGCAATCCAAAATGATCACGCAAAATTCAGCCCGAACTACCACAATGCTTGGAATCCGACCAAGCTACATTGACCTTCCTCAGGAGCATTCCAACCACCCCCACCCTAATAGTTGGGGCAAAGAGCGAAGGGGAATGGGTGAGAGACCTTCCAGAGAAGGCTTTGAAGGAAGCTTCAATTTCCAAGATAAAGTCTCTTTCATCAGAAAACCCTTGATTGAAACGAATAGTGTTCCTTTTGAAAGGATACGCGAGTACCGTTGTAGAAATAATCGCGTCCTAATTCTAATTTTACATAATATATACAAAATATAAAAGATGAAAACAAGATATACAAGATCTATTAAGCATATATTTGTGTAGAAATTTAATAGTAAAAAGAGATTCAAAAGTCACATACCTTTGAAGACTAATTTCTTCTCAATTCCTCTCTAGAACTCGAACACGACGAACACTTTGATCATAAAAATGCAACAATCAATCGAACACCACCACACGGAAACCTTGTTATTCTCGAGGTAGAGAATTGACGAGAGTTATGGGCTTCAAGATTAATTTGGAGAAAGGATTTGAAGGAAATAATTTGAAAGAATAAGGCAATAACACAAGCACCCAAAATCTACAAACTTTAGGTGTATTTATAAATAAGCAAGAGGAAGATGAAAGAAAAAATATATTCATCTTCCATATGCCAATTAATGAGAGAATATGAAGAGAAAAAGTTATTTAAAATTAATTCTCTAATTGAAAAATATTTAATTAAACAAAAGAACTATTTTTTCTTTAATTAATAAATATACATAAATTAACAAATCCATTCATTTTCCATATGCCAATTAATGAAAGAATATGAAAAGAAAAGGTTATTTAAAACCAATTCTCTAATTAAAAACATTTAATTAAACAAAAAACTAATTTTCTTTAATTAATACATATACATAAATTCATTAATCATCCATATGACAATTANTATATATATATAAACAAAACACATTCTCTCATTTAATCAACAGTATTTAATATGGATCAAATTCATATTAATATTTGAATCATATTCAAATAACTATTTTTCTCTCAAATAAATCTTTGTATTATAATGTATCATATACATTATATTATATCTTATATAATCAATTCCCTTTATTAGTTTGAAAAATTCAAACTAATCTAAATTAATTTGATTCTCACTTATCTCAAATGAGCTAATGAGAGGACCTTATGGACTTATAGTTTGAAGCCCCAGTGGTACTCGATCAATTAATCAAACTCTTTGATTAAATTAATCAACTTCTATTAATACTAAAGACAGACAGTGCACTCTTCACACTATAGATATATTTCTGTGTCCATTGGGTATAACCAATCAATAGTGGATTGACCCTTCGCAAATTGCTCGTAAGTACAACTAGACCAAAATTACAGTTTAGCCCCTGTAGTTACATCTAACTCCTTAAGTATCACTGACCAATAAGTTATAGTCCAACTATAACCTAACCCTTCTTGGGCCAGGAGAGGGTGTGACGTCACATTGTTTAAACCTCAAAATTAGCCCTTAAGGGAGCAATTTCTCTACTTTCCCTAACTATAGAGAATGAGTGAGTTCTGTTTTGTGTAACTGTGTTCCTAGCACTCCAATCAAACGAATCTCCAAAATAGTAGGCATATTAACTCAGAAAAACCGGCCAATCTCACCTATGCAAATCAAAGGACCGTCTTCATAGGCAGAAGTTCACGACCCACTCAAGATTCAAGTCAAGTTACCTATGGTCATCCTGGTGAAATGTAAGTCTCTTCTACCAATGGTGTTATATAGAGAGACTATTCATTTCCCAATCTCATACAAACTCTTTGTATAGAATACTCCTACTCACATGTCTTCACATGAATGATCAGAATTAGATCATTTGTAATATTTTATAACAATTGTACAACTAAAAAGCGGGTCGTATACGTAGTGTCACTAAGATAAGATATCTAACCTTATCCATCTATTACAGATTGTTTAAGTTATTACTTAAATATGACCCACCTATATGTCTACACATACATGTTTAAGTTTTAGAAGATAACTCTGGATCTTAGTTTATTGGTTTTTGTGGGTTAATACCTTAGCCGTAAGGGCCTTTGTAAACCAATCAGCAATATTGTGCGCCGAATCTATCTGTGTGATGATCACGTCCCCATGATGCACAATCTCTCGAATAAAATAATACTTGTGCTCAACACATTAATAATAGAGACTATACTCACGTTAATAATGAGACTGTATAAATATTAATGACGTCATTAATGTGTTGCTGAGCGCAAGTATTACAAGAATAAAATAATACTCGACCGAAGCTATCTGCCTCAACACATTATATAGTCTCATTATATTGTTGGAATTAATGCCCTAAAGTCTCGTGTCCTATAGTTTGTAAACAGAATGTACGAACACTTGTGTTGTTAATATATGATATTTACTCCACATCTTGTATTTTGCTCGATTAATTGTTTTATTTTCTTTACCACAAACCAATAAACATAAAATCCCTGGTTATCTATATGTGACTCAAGCATGTATGTGGTGACATACAAGTGGATCATGTCTTGAGTGATAAACAAAATAGTCTGTAGTATATGGATAAAGGAGGGAAACCTTATCGTGGTAACGCTATGGACGCGGGCCGCTTTGTGGAATGATCACAAGTGTTGTGACTTGTCACAGATGGTCTGATCCTGATCATTCGTGTTGAGGACATGCGAACAGGGGCGTCCTATACAAAGAGTTTGTATAAGACCTGACCACGAAGTGTTAACGTCTCATTATATAACACCGTTCATGACAGAGACTTCACTTCACTAGGATGACCATAAGTAAAATGACCTCAATCCTAAGTGAGTTGGGAACTCCTGCCATTGAGGGCAGTCCTTTGATTTGTATGGGTGCAAGTGACCAGGTTACCGATTCAAATCTACCATTTTGGGGATTTGTGTGATTTGGGAGCTGGGAACTCAGCTACACAAGATGGAATTCACTCCATCCCCGAGGCAGGGATAAGTAGATAGATGGCTCCCTTAAGGGCTGATTCCAGGACTTGAACGATGTGGCACCACACACCTTCTCTTGGTCCGAGAGGTGTTCACATATAGTTGGACTATGTTGTATTGTTCATTAGAGGAATCAGTGTTACTTAAGAAGTGAGATGTAACAGGGGAAAAAGGGTAAATTGGCTCAGTTGTACTTATGAGCATCTGTGAAGGGTCAACATACTCATGATTGGTTATATCCGATGGACACAGAAATATATTTGTAGTAAGAAGAGTTCAACTGCTGGTCTTTGGTGGAATCACTGACAGTTAACGGATGGTGGATCTCGTGGCCAAAGAGTTTAGTCAGCTATTCACGTACCGTTGAAGCTTCGAGCCACAAGTCCATTAGGTCCCCTGGGTAACTTGGATAAAAGTCGAGAACCAGTATTTGGGTTAATTTGAAATATTCAAATTGACAAGAGAAAGTTCGATTATATATGATATAATTGGACTGGTTAATTATATATGATATAATTCGCAAAAGTATAAGATATATAAATAATATTTATATCAAGTAGAGGAGAAAATATTATAGTAGATATGTGATATCAAACTATAGGATATAAATATAAAATGATTATATTTATTAATTAATTGATTGATTAATTATATGATTATTAATCATTTTTTCGATGTTTGGACGTGGGTAGTAGGCGGTGTTGGTTATGGTAACTGATGGGTTAAAAATGAAAAAAGTTTTCATTTTGAATTGTGCAATCTCTATTCTTCTTCCGCCCAAAAAGTTTTCGTGAAACGATCACCCGAGAGCCTATACGATAGTTGCTTTTCTGCCTAAACGATCGTATACGTTTTTCCTAAACGATTGTTCAACATTTTATACACGATCGTGTAACTTCTCTATTCGATAAACACTTCTGCTATACGATAGCACTGTTTTCTCTCCCACTTTCTTATTGCCTACACGGCTCGTTTGTCCTCCGTCCTCTACCCAATTCACCAAAGCCCACCCTTCGGGGTTTCACTCCGAGAATACCCAGGGCTCATTAGTGGTGGTTTCATCCCCGTTGCGGCGTTCATGTTCGCGTTGATTGTACTCTTGTAGTCGACGTTCCTGCCGAGCGTTGGTAGATCTGTTAGAGGGATCCGCTGCGTTGGGGTTTTGAAGTTCAAAGATAGTCTTCAACTGGTATGGAACCCTTTCCCTATTAATTATCTTGTTCTGAGCATGCTGATAATTAAATTTATTTGCATAACTGTATGTGTTGAATGTATATAATTTATATTTCGATCACGGTGAGATCGGAGCGATCTGAACACGCTCATGGAACTCTCGGTATGAGATTCTTCATATATAACGTCATTAATAATAGAGACTCACATTTCACTAGGATGACCAGTTATTATAACTGGCAGAAATACCAGTTATTATAAGCCTTTTATTTAGAATTATGAGGGCTAATAAGTAGAAAATGCGGTGATAATACTTAGAATTTGCAAAAAATTGAGTTTTGCGTCGATTAGCACCTAAATCCTCACTGACCCCAATATTGTGCATTACTCTGTGCTAAAGTATCTATTTTTGTAGCTATCGCAGGAATCAAATGTATGTGTTGGAAATAAGCAATCGCAGACAAACGCATGCGCTGAAGCCAGACGACCGCAAAGACAAACGCATGCATTGAAAATCGAGCTATCGTTTAGACGAATGCATGCGGTGATCGAATGCGTCCATCGCATGGAAGTTGCAGTGATCAAGCGAATGCGGTGATCAATTGGAAATTGTGGCCACGAAGTGACAACCATAAAAGAAGGATGATCGCAAGATGGGTAGAACACATTGATACTTCAGCTGAATCAAGCTCGGACACATACATTGGGAGTATCAACAAGATAAGACGATGTGACATTGCCCATACCACAACAAAGGCAGCAGTGAGACATAACGCAATCATGATAGCTATCGACGTTTAAACCCTATAAATAACCCATTCGACCTTCATTTCAAAGCATCCGAACTTCTGCCTCAAGGCAGTGGTTTGCGAACACAGATGAGAGCTTCAGCAAGATTTTCAGTGAGAATTCTTCACCCCCACAAACCAGACCGAGTGACAACCAGCGCTTTCGCCGGAGATAGAGCTCGAGAGAGACATATCCACTATTCATCCATGGCACCACTGGCCGCCTTGACGTAGAGTCCTTCATTTCTTTTCTAACCTCTGTATTGTATTACATTTTAGCTTAAGATATTAAGACATTTTGTAATCAATGCATCTCTTGATTCTTTCAATGCCATATTCTTCATCATCTTTATCTTTATCATCATTTACCTTCATCGTTTATTTATCAAAGGCGATCGCATACTTAATCGTGTAGCCTAGATATAGGACGCATGTAGCAACCCACCGAGAGGTGTGCGTTGTGCAAGTATAGTGAGTTAATTCTCTTTGCTTGGTGTAAGGCTGTAGCAACGCTTGTCTATGGGTTGTTGCATTTCTTGTCTATAAGTTAAATAGCCGCGTCTAACTGCCTGAGAAGGTAAGCGATGGAACACACTAAAGCAAAGTATATATTGTTCCTAGAGATAGGCACAATCTTATGTTCGACGCAACCATGCACTATAGAGATATAGTCATGCGGCTGACCACCGAGAGGTGTGCGATGCGTTAGTGTGATGAGTTGGGATTACTCGAGCGAATTAAGATAATAAACATTACTATGCGTTGATGGTTGTTGTGTATCTACCTATTCTCATCGCAAGCCTTCTATTGCTCAATCTGTTTAGATAAGAGTAGGAGTAGTGTATAAATCCATTAAACTTCTTCTTTTTATTTTTATTCATCACCTCAAACGCATTGCTTCAAAAGCATTATTGAGTGATAAGTCCCTGTGTTCGACCTCGGATTATCCGAGAAACTTGCGTTCGCGTTATACTTGGTATGAGCATAAGAAAACTTGTGATAGGAACGCGTGGTCATTGTTTACTAGATTAATGCATTTTCATTCCAACGCATGACCTCTGACGCATGGGCGTAAACGCATAGCTTAAGCCATGTCTAACGCATGATTGCGTGCACAACCCCATTCCTAATTTCCCTCCAACAATGGTTCGAGGGATTTGATCCTTACAGGATACACGGATTCTGACTTTCACACTGATAAGGACTCTCGCAAGTCCACATAAGGTTCAGTCTTTACTCATAACAGAGAAGCTGTAGTGTGGCGAAGCACTAAGCAGGGGTGCATCACCGACTCCACTATGGAGGCGGAGTACGTAGTGGCTTGCGAAACTGCTAAGGAGGCTGTTTGGCTCAGGAAGTTCTTGACAGACCTGGAAGT
>NC_052360.1:7566097-7633115 GCF_009727055.1 Benincasa hispida | reverse complement strand
CACCGTCTCTTGGCCCGAGAGGTGTTCACACATAGTTGGACTATGTTGTATTGTTCATTAGAGGAATCAGTGGTACTTAAGAAGTAAGATGTAATTACAGGGGCAAAACGGTAAATTGGCCCAGCTGTACTTACGAGTATCTGTGAAGTGTCATCGTACTCATGATTGGTTATATCCGATGGACAAAAAAATATATCTGTGGTAAGAAGAGTTCAACTATTAGTCTTTAGTGGAATCACTAACAGTTAACGGATGGTGGATCTCGTGGCTAAAGAGTTTAGTCAGCTATTCACGCACCATTGGAGCTTCGAGCCACAGATCCATTAGGTCCCCTAGGTAGCTTGGATAAAAGTCGAGAACCAATATTTGGGTTAATTTTAAATGTTCAAATTGACAAGAGAAAGTTCGATTATATATAATATAATTGGACTGGTTAATTATATATGATATAATTAGCAAATGTATGAGATACATTATTTTGGAGGAAATTAGATATAAATATGATTTATATCAAGTAGAGGAGAAAATACTACAGTAGATATGTGAATATCAAACTATAGGATATAAATATAATATGATTATATTTATTAATTAATTAATTGATTAATTGTATGATAATTAATCATTTTTCCACGTTCGGACGTGGGTAGTGGACAACGTTGGTTATGGTAACTGATGGGTTAAAAATGAAAAAAGTTTTCATTTTGAATCGTGCAATCTCTATTCTTCTTCCGCCTAAAAAGTTTTCGTGAAACGATCGCCCGAGAGCCTATACGATAGCTGCTTCTCCACCTAAATGATCGTTCACCTTGTGATTTAACTAAACGATCATTCATCGTTTTATACACGATCGTGTAGCTCCTCTATGCGATAAGCACTTCTGTTATACGATAACACTGTTTTCTCTCCCACTTGCTTATCGCCTACACAACTCGTTTGTCCTCCGTCCTCTACCAAATTCACAAAAGCCCACCCTTTGGGTTTTCACTCCGAGAATACCTGGGGCTCATTAGTGGTAGTGTCGTCCCCATTGTGACGTTCGTGTTCACGTTGATCGTGTTTTTGCAGTCGATGTTCCCGCCGGGAGTTGGTAGATCTGTTGGAGGGATCCGTTGCGTTGGGGTTCTAAAGTTCGAAGATAGTCTTCAACAGGTATGGAACCCTTTCCCTGTTAATTATGTTGTTCTGAGCATGCCGATATTAGTTTTATTTGCATAACTGTATGTGTTGAATGTATATAATTTGTATTTCGGTCACGGAGAGATCGAAGCGATCTGAACACGCTCATGAAACTCTCGGTATGAGATCCTTCATATATAACGTCATTAATAATAGAGACTCACATTTCACTATGATGACCATAGGTGATATGACCTGAATCCTGTGTGAGTTGTGAACTCCTGCCTAGAAGGCAACCCCTTGATTGATATGGGTGAGGGTGACCAGATCACAGACTCAATAAGCTTACCATTTTGTGGATTTGTCTAATTGGGGAGTTGGGAACATAGCTACAGAAGACGAAAATAACTCCTTCCCAAATGTCAGGATAAGTAGATAATTTACTCCCTTAAAGGCTAATTTCAGGGCTTGTACAATAAGGCGCCACATCTTCTCTTGACTCGAAAGGGGTTTGGTCATAGTTTGACTATGATTTATGAAGGAATTTTCGAAAAAGATCTTTTAAGCGGAAGCAAAAATCGTCCCAAATTCCATTTTTATTGAATATAAAGTTTTATAGTAAAACAAGAATAAGATGTTTACTTAAATTATTGCATGCTTTAAATAAAATACTTAGGGTTTTAGAAACCCTTACCTTTGAAGAACCCTTTCTTCAAAAACTCTCTCGTACAAGCCACGAACGGAACTTTTTCTTCACGTGGATCTCCTTCTTCATGCAGACACCACCACTTGAGAACCCTCTGTATTCTCTGGGGACAAAGGATTCAAGCAAGAGGTGTGGGCTTTGCTTGAATCCTTGGAAGAGAGAAGGATATGGAGAGGGGGAGAAGGATGAGAAGAACTTTTCTTCTCTGTGAGTTTTTACTTAGAGAGAACACTTCTTTCAGAGAGAATTAAGGAAGAAAATGAATATTCAACCACTGAATCCCACGTATCTTAATTGAGAGAATAGGGGGAGGGAGTTGTAACTCCTTCCCTTTAATCAATTTCAATTTAATATATATATATATATATATATACACACACACACACACTATATGTTATATCAAATATAACATATCGCCTATAGTTTTATATTGCATCAAATATAACAAAACCTATAGATTTTATTTTCTCTTCAAACCATCCATTGTATTTAATAATAAATCACATTTATATTAATTTCACTTATATGGATCTACAATCCATATTAAATTGATCTTTGGATCAAGTATTCCCAAATATAATTTCCTCTCAATTAAATCATATTTATATTATATTTAATTACATGAATTTCATTCATATAATTAGTATTTGAATCATATTCAAATTCCTCTCATATTACCTTAAATTATAATGTATCAAATACATTATATTAATTATATCACATATATAATTAATTCCCTCAATTAATTTGAACACTTCAAATTAATCCAAAATTAATTTTCAATTAAATCCATGTTGAGCTACAGAGGGGACCTTATGGGCTTGTAGATTGAAGCTCCAATGGTACTCGGATAATTAATTAAACTCTCTAATTAAATTACCCAACATCCGTTAACTACAGGTCACTCCACTAAAGACTGACAACTACACTCTTCGTTCTACAAATTAATTTCTGTGTCCATTATATATAACCAATCAACAGTACGATGACCCGTCACAAATTGCTTGTAAGTACAGTTGGGCCAAAATTACCGTTTTGCCCCTATAGTTACATCTAACTCCTTAAGTACCATTGATCCCTCTAATGAATAATAAGTCATAGTCCCACTAGGACCAAGTCCCTCTTAGGCAAGGAGAGACTATGGCCACTATGTTCAAGACCCAGAATCAGCCCTTAAGAGAGCAATTTATCTCATTGCCCCTGCATCGGGGAAGGAAGTGTATTCCATCTTTTGTAGCTGTGTTCCCAGTTCCCCAGTCCGACAAATTCCTAAAATGGCAGGCTTGTTGAGTTGGCAATCTGGCCACTCTCCCCCATACAAATCAAAGGACTGCCTTCATGATCAGGAGTTCACAACTCACTTAGGATTCAAGTCATGTCACCCATGGGCATCCTAGTGAAATGTAAGTCTCTATTATTAACGGCGTTATGTAAAGAGACTAATAATTTCGTGGTCCGGTCTTAAGATACCCCCGCTCATATGTCTTCACATGAATGATCAAGATCAGATCATTTGTAGCACTTAACAACACTTGTAACACCTACAAAGCGGGTCGTATCTGTAGCGTCACTAGGATAAGGTACCCAGCCTTATCCATTTACTACAAATCGTTTAGGTTATTATTTAAACAAGATCCCTTTGTATGTCTCTACATATTTGTTTAAATTACATGAAATAACCTTGGATTTTAGTTTATTGGATTGAGTATATGCTTATAAAATAACACGTATTTTATTAACAACAATATATTTATACAAAGTTTACAAACTACGAGAGTGCAAGGAGAATTAGGACACCAATCCCAATAATTTATTATTCATTAGAGGGATCAGAGGTACTTAAGGAGTTAGATGTAACTACAGGGGCAAACCGGGAATTTTGGCCCAACTATACTTACGAGCAATTTGTGAAGGGTCGTTGTACCATTGACTAGTTATATCTAATGGACATAAAAATATATCTTGTGTGAAGAGTGCAACTATCGGTCTTTAGGGGAGTGACCGACAATTAATGGATGTTAAATAATTTAATTAAAAGAGTTTAATTGATTATTTAAGTTCCTTTGGATCTTCAATCTATAGGTCCATAAGGTCCACTCTGTAGCTCAATCGTGATTATTGAGAATTAATTTTGGATTAATTTGAATTGTTCGAATTAATCGAGGGAATTAATTATATGTGATATAATTAATTTAACTTAATTATGTATAATATAATTAATACAATGTACATTATAATATAAAGTTTATTTGAGAGGATGTAAATATTTGAATATGATTCAAATGTTAATTATGTGAATTGGATTCATATGATTAAATTTAATATAAATGAGATTTATATTAAATACCATGCATTAATGAGAGAATTAAAACTATAGGTTATATTGTATTTGATACAATATAAAACTATAGGTTATGTGTTATATATGATATAACATATATTTAGATATATATAATAAGTTAGTTATTATATATATAACAGATTTATTTAAATTAAAATTAATTTTAGTTTAATTTTAATTTAAAAATGAAAGGGAGGGAAATAACTTCCCTCCTCTTAATTCTCGCTTGATCTATCGCGAGGAATGAGACAGTTATGGTGATAATCTTCTTTATAGAATACTTGTTACAGATGAACGTTGTGTTTTTTGGTGATCTCTCTGTAAGCTTTCCTAAACATCTTTCTTCTCCTCTCAATCTCTCTCTCTATTCCAAAATCTCAGAGTCCACACAGATCCTGAGGATTCTCCACCCAAAAGAGAATATAGAGGGCTCCACTTGGTGGTGACATATGTGGGTATTCGTAATTGTGATTGTTCGTGATCGTTTTTTGGAAAGGGGATTTCGTGAAGAAGGTTCTAATTCTTCAATGGTAAGTCTTTCCTAAACCTTAATTTGCATGCTATAAAGTTTTTGTAATTTGCATAATTATGTTCTGTAAAATTTTGTTATGTGAAAATTAAAATTAGGAACGATCCCTGCTTCTACAATAGAACTTCACTAATTTTTCAATTGGTATCAGAGCTAGGTTTTGGTCCCTTTTTTTTTTATTTTTAAAAAAAAAATTTCTAGAATGCTTTTACAGTTTTATAGTGGGTTACATTCTGTAAATTGATTCATGTGATGAATGGAATGTATTTTGGGTTTGTAATTATTAGATAATTTTGGGAATGGATCATAGATTTACAGTTTTATTGTTACAAATTTGGTCTGTAAGGGCCTTTGTTTTTTGGCATAAATTGTTATAGAATCTATAATTTGTAAGTCTTGTGTCGTTCGTGATTATTCTGGTGGATTTCTAGAGAAAACAAGACCCAAATCGGAGAAGGATCGATGGAATTGGCAACTGTACAGTAGCATTGCAACGCTGCGAACGACAAATAATTTTTTTTTTCATAGCATTGCAATACTAGATCATAATGTTGCAACACTCCGAGAAGGAAATTTTTTTCGATTCGCGCACGATTCGGTTCGAATTGCATCTTGTTTGCATTCGGTTCACTTGGTTTGAGCGGTTTGAGGGTGGTTTGGGTGCTGGGTGGTCCAGTTTGAGTAGTTCAAGGCCCGGTTCACTTGTTTTGAACCAATTGCCTATGAATTATGTAATAGTTAGTTTTTTTAATTAATTAAATTAATATAAGTATTATATTTATTTAGGAATCCAATCTCGATCCAATAATTTTTTTTAAATTATACATATGATATATGGTTTATATAATTATATGTCATAATGTATGTCATATGGTAAATCCCACCATAGGTTATGCATTATTCATGCATCATTTATATTATAAATGTTATAATATATAGTTGCATGATTTATTTTATAGCATGCTCATGCATCTTGTAATATAAATGTTATAATATATGTTTGCATACACATTAATAACATAGCCATGCATCATTTATGTTATAGGTGTTATAATATATAGTTGGATGTATGTATGAATGTATGTTATTAATTAATTCATTACTTTATTATATAAGTGTTATGTATGTTAAGTAATGAAATGGAATTTCATGATGCATGACACTACTTTAAGTTATTTTATAATTGTTATAATTTACCTAAATATGCTTCCACATGCAATGATTGATTTTAATTTATTTCATTTCTTTTATAAAGGTTATAATTAAATGAAATTAGAAATTAAAATCAATAATTCAGAATTGCATGCAAATCTTTAGGTTAAAATAATTTTTAAAAATAGTTTTAAAATATGATTCACATAGACTTAAGATCACATTTTTAATGAGATTAGAAATAAGTTTAATCTTTTAATCAGTTTAATAGAATTAAATTGGTTTTAATTAAAAGATTAAATTTGTAGCAAATGTATCTATAAGTGACTTTTGTCTAAGGCTAGTTCTGTCTAGGCTAGGGTATTTAAACTGACGGAAATGGAATGCCCCTACCTGAGAACTAACTTGGAAAGATGAATTAGATAGATTTTCTACAAGCATGCAACCATTGATTAAAGTATATTAGAGTGTTTAATACACATTAATCAAAGTTGTTTAACTATTTAAAGTAAGTGTTACTTTTTTGGGCAAATTTAAACAATCACTTAGTAAAATAATTAGTCGTATTTTTCTAAGTTAAATAACCATAGGTAAAACACTAAGTGGGAGGAAAATGGGGTATATAATACTTCATTTTTTTTTCATGTATCTCCCTATATGTTCACATCGTGAGATCTATACTCGGCCTCGAGACACTTTGCCTGTGTCCCCCTATGGGTGGTTTTTGTATAGCTCAATACCAAGGTGAATGGAGAGAGTGTTTATAGTAAGTGGGAGCAGGATGTGTGTCAACACATCTCACAGTATCTCTCATTAGTTTGTAGCAAAATTTTCATGGTCGGCCTCGAGGCACCTTTCTCGTATCCCCTTATAGATGATATTTGCACGAATTTTTACTCAAACGTCATAAATGGATAGGATTGCTTTAGTTTTTTTTCTAATCAGTTTTTTCCTATGGTTGGCTCATTGGGGCGGAACTCTAGAATCTAAAATGAGGAGTTACACTTACAAAAATTTTAAGCATGTTAACAGTTTCTAGACCGAACAATGGTGACTGATATTTAACAAGGAGTTGTTCTGTATAATGGTTGAAATGGTCTCATTTTAGTGAATGGGTACCTAATCACCCTATGATGGCATTTACTCTGTCTCACTTAAACATCATTGCAAAATAAATGTCACATAGGGTGCATTAAATTATTTAACTAAATTTGATTGGTTTTTCCAAATGGGTAATGCTTGAATACTAATATAAATAAATTGTACATTTTAGCAAATTTATAATGACTTCCGCAACGCTACATTTACTCGCCGCCGACAAACTTATTGGCGAAAATTATACTACATGGAAAAATACAATCAACATGATTTTAATCAAACTTTATCTTTATGGAGGATTGTCCTCCTATTCTTGCTCAAGATGCTCATCGAAACATTCGGGAGTCATACGAGCGTTAGATACGGGCAAATGAAAAGGCCCAAGCATACATCTTGACGAGGCTTTATGAAGTCTTGGCCAAAAAGCATGAGATCATGGAGTCCCTGTGGGGGATGTTCGGATAATCGTCATCATAACTCAGGCTTGACACTCTAAAATTCATCTTTAATGCCCGTATACAAGAGGGGGCATCTGTTAGAGAACACTTTCTCAACGTGATGATCCATTTCAATGTGGCTGAGATGAACGAGTATGTCATCGATAAGGCCAATTAGGTTAGCTTCATTCGGGGAACTTTACCTGAAAGTTTCCTATAGTTATGTAACAATACTGTTATGACCAGGATTAACTACAACCTAACCACTTTGCTCAATGAGATTTAGACTTTCCAATTCTTGATGAAAATCGAAGAAAAAAATGGTGAGACAAATGTTGCTGCATCCTCTAAGAATTTCTATAAAGATTCAACCTCTAGAACTAAGTCTGTGCCTTCTTCTTTCGGCACCAAAAACTGGAAGAAGAAGAAAGGTAGAAAGGGGAAAGCTAACCCACGCTATTGTCTAGAAGGGCAAGAAGGCCAAGGCTGCAAAGGGAATTTGTTTTCATTAGAATCAAAAGGGACACTAAAGAGGAATTGTTCTAAATACTTGGCAGAAAAGAAGAAGGCCAAGCAAGGTAAATGTGATTTGATTATTTTGGAGACTTCTTTAGTGGAGAATGATGATTAAGCCTGGATAATAGATTCAGGTGCTACTAACCATGTTTGTTCTTCGTTTCAGGAAATAGTTCCTGGCGACAATTGGAGGCTGAAGAAATGATGATGCGTGTTGGAACTGGGCACGTCGTCTCAACTACAGTAGTGGGAGGACTTCGAATTTGTTTACATAAATGATATATTATACTAGATAATGTCTATGTGATTCCAAATTTGAAAAAAGAACCTTATTTCTGTAGTGTCTATTAGAACAAAAATATTTTGTTTCATTTGATGTAAATAAAGTGTTTGTTTACGAAAATGGTGTATATATTTGTTATGCAAATCTCGAAGATAATATTTATGTACTAAGACTCTTAGCAACTAAAGCCTCTAAAATGCTGAGTTGTTTGAAACTGCGGTAACTCAGAATAAAAGACTTAAAATTGCTCCTAAGAAAAATGCCCATTTTTGGCACTAAGATTAGGACATATAAATCTCAATAGAATTGAGAGATTGGTCAAGAACTTCTAAGTGAGTTAGAAGAATATTCTTTAACTGTGTGTGAGTCATGCCTTGAAGGCAAAATGGCTAAAAGATCTTTTACTGGAAAAGGTCACAGTGCCAAAAAACCCTTAGAACTTGTACATTCAGACCTTTGTGGTCTGATGAATGTTAAGGCAAGAGGAGAGTTTGAATATTTTATCACTTGTATTAATGATTTTTCTAGGTATGGGTATGTTTATTTAGTGCAACATAAGTCTGAAGCCCTTGAAATGTTCAAAGAATACAAGGCTGAAGTTGAAAACGCATTAAATAAAACCATTAAAACATTTCGATCTGATCGAGGTGGAGAGTATATGGATAAAAAATTCCAAGGCTATTTGATAGAACATGGAATTGTATCCCAACTCTTAGCACCTGGTACACCTCAACAGAATGATGTATTAGAAAGGAGAAATTGAACCCTGTTGGACATGGTTCGGTATATGATGAGTTATGCATCCCTACCTGCCTCATTTTGGGGTTATGCAGTATAAACTACAGCTTACATTTTGAATTGTGTTTTGTCAAAAAGTGTTTATGGGATACCTTTTGAATTATGGAATGGTCGTAAAGGTAGTTTACGCCATTTCAGGATCTGAGGTTGCCCAACACATGTGTTATAGGCAAATTCTAAGAAATTGGAACCTCGTTCAAAATTGTGCTTATTTATAGGTTACCCTAAAGGAACAAGAGGTGGTTACTTCTATGATCTTGAAGAAAATAAAGTGTTTATTTCGACAAACGCTACAGTTATAGAAGAGGACCACATAAGGGAGCATAAGTCTTGTAGTAAAATTGTGTTTAATGAACTTTTCAATGAAACTACTGAACCTTCAACAAGAGTTGTTGAAGAACTCAATACCTCAAAAAAAGTTGTTAAAGTTGGTTCATCTAGTAGGTCACATCCACCTCAAGTGTTGAGGGAACCTCTATTAGAAATGTCCTAAAACTCGCAGTTCTAATTTTAGAAACATATTCTATTTTTCAATAAAAGTATTATGGAAATTGCATTCTATCATAATATCCAATAAACGAACCCAAGGCTATACTATGAATACTTTAACTTTATGTAGAGACATAAAAAAGGATCAAGTTATAGTATGTAGCCTAAAAGGTTTATAAGTATATAGATGAGATTGGGTACCTCGTCTTAGGGACACTATGGATGCGACCCACTTTATATAAATGATATAAACGATGTGATCCTGAAATCGATTATGTAGAGACATACGAGTGGATGAATCCTATGCAAAAGACGTTTGCATCAAATCGGACCACGAAATAGTCACTTTTCTTTATAACGACCGTTTACTGTTAAGACTGACTTTTTCAATTTGATGACCTAGGGTAACTCGATCTTAATCCTGAACTAACTATGAACTTCTATTTATTTGAGATAATCCTTTGATCTGCATAAGTGAGAGTAGTTCAACAACACTTTTCAATAAGCCTCCCATTTTGGGGAATAAGACCGGATCGATAGCTGGGGACATAGTCCTACAAGATGGAATACACTCCTACCCATTTTACGGTTAGCAGATAGGTTGTTCCCTTAAGTATTAATTCTTGGTCTTGAACAAAGGGGCCCCACTCTCTCATGGTCGAGAGGGATATGGTTTATTAGTTGGACTATAAACCAATTTTTCAATAGAGGATCAGTGGGAGCTTAAGGAGCAAGATGTATTTATAGGGGTAAAATGGTAATTTTGACCTAGCTGTAAATACAAATGACATGTGAAGGATCGATTTATTGATTATTGTTAAATCAAGTTGACAAAAATATATCTACAGTGAGGAGAGTGCATCCATCGAGCTATAGTGGCGTGTCTCAGTGGTTAACGAATATTGATTATTTAGATTAAAGAGGTTAACTGGTTAATCTCAAATCGTTGGAGATCATGATCTATAGGTTCATAAGGTCCCTCTACTAGATTGTAAAAGATTAAACCTTGGATTAGAATATTGACCGAATTTGAAACGTTCCAATTCAAAATTAGGGTTTAGAATTTGAAGTGTTCAAATTTCAATTTAGGTTTGGATAATTATATTTGATATAATTAACGTTAGAATTTGAAGTGTTTAAATTTCAATTTAGGTTTGGATAATTATATTCGATATAATTAACGTTTAATTTTGTTGAAAATTAAACATAATCGGAGAGTTCAAAATATTTAAATAATATTTTAAATATTGATTACATGAACGAGATTCATGTTTGAATTAGGTATTTTATTAATTTAATATTTGATAGTAAATTATTATTATTTATTTAATTAAATTAATTTCATTTCATTTTTTAAGAACTTCAATTTGAATTTAAATTATGTTTTTAAAATTAAATATAATTAAAATTAGAAATTTGAATTTTGGCATTTTGAGTGGATTTATCCCAAAATGGGATTTGAGTGAATTTTTTCACATTTTAACACCTTGCCCACTATCTATGTGCTAATTAATGTATCAATTAGCTGGATTAGTAAGTTCTTACATGAATTAACTTGATAAATACTTCAATTTTCAGATGAATGAATTTCATACTTTGTGAATAACTTATGTTTTAGCATACTTTTGACTCAAATTAAGTAAAATTGGAGTACTTAATGATTCTGTTAACTACCATTTTATGCATCTTTACTCTAGTAATTGGTATCAGAGCATGATTTAAGCATTCAATTAACGTTAATTTGAATTTGGTGGGTGAAATTCTAGCAATGCTTGTTTGGGTGACTGATATGGTTTTAATTCAACTTTTGTATTAGATTTCTCTTTGATTTTGTTGTTAAATTTGTAATTGGCTCTTGATTGATGAGCTTAATTGTGTACTTGAGAGTCTGTAATTTTATTAGAGTCAATAAAGTTGAAACTAGGTTGTAATTGAAGATTGAAGCAAGCAAACTCAGCTGCAAAATCTTAAGAAGAAGCCACTGCCAGGCAGCATTGGGACGCTGCCCATACAACATTGTAACATTGTTCGTCCTAAAGCCCGAGGTGTTGTAATGCTGGGATGGGGCATTGCAACACTACTCATCCCAGCCCAGAAATGTACACGCTTGCGAACTGGTTCGTGGGAGGAGTTCACCTCGACTGGTTCAGCTTCCTTGGGTCCGGTTCAACCATTTTTGGACCAGTTCAACCTCTTTTGGAGCTTTGGGGGGCTTGTTTGGGTGGGTCGAGTCTGGTTCGAGTCAGTTCGTGGGATCAAAAGATTTTCTCAAGCTGTTTTTGAATTAATTATGTAATAAATTAGTTTTTGCTTGCTTGGGATGCCAAAGTTGGTCTATATCAGTGTTTAAATATTTTATGCATGTGATGTATGTTATATTTAAATTAAACATGTATATGCATATTGTATACTATGTAGATTTAAAATCCCACCATAAGATAGCATGTTTCATGCATTAATATATGTTATAAATTGGTTATTATATATATAGTATGCATGATTAGGGTTTCATAGGTTTAATATAATTGTTTTATTAAAGTATGGAATGCTAAATTATGTGAATGTTATAGTATGTCTATAATTTTATAAGAGTTATAAATGAATTAGACATTTAAAATCTATAACAAAGATAAGATGCATGCTCACTTAGGTTTAAAAACAACTTGTTTTAATAGTTAAAATAAGTCGTTATCTTATAAAACACGGTTATAAACTCAATCGGTCTACTATCCTATCTAAAACTCAAGGTACTTAAGTTGATGGTTTACGTAATACCTCCTACCTAGGGCTTTTAGCTGAATGGTTAAGCATTGTTAACCGGTTTTATGAGTATACATGAGTGGTGTGAGGTAATAAAATGGTTTTATCACTTAGACATCGTAGGTTAAATTCAAATATAAACGTTGTACTTGGATAATCCACATAGACTTAGGGTGTTTTTTAGCCGAAATATACCTAAGTACAAGAGATACCCAAATAATTAGAACACTTCAGCGGGAGATTAATAAAAGATACGGTATATTATTTTTAGCTCTCACGTCCCTAAGAGTTCACACCGTGAGATCCATGCTCAACTTCGTGCCGCTTTTACCGCGACTGCTCTATTTGGAAAATGTTTGCATAGGTCAATATCAAGGTGAATAGGGGAAGTAGTTCATAGTAAGTGGGTGCAGGAATATGTCAATATATCATATGGTCTCTTCCATTAGTTTGAACTGTCAGATTCTTATGTTGCACTTGCTGTCGTTTTTAGGCGATACTAGCTAGTCACTTTTACGACAATCCCCTCGGAAGGTATTAACATAGGATTCATAACAACCAAAACTTTAGAAATGAATAGGGTTTCTTAGATTTTGTTTGAACATTGTTTTCTAAGAGTTATTTTAGATATCGTATTTAATAAAGAAAGTATTACTTTAGTGAAAGAATATTTGAATGCCCCTCGGTAGCATCTATTCTGACTCACTAAAGAATCGTTGCAAATAAATAAAAAAAATATGGATACTTTATTACTTTTGCTAAAATTAGATTTAGATGCAATTTTCTCATAGAATTTGTTTATGTTTCAGCATGTCAAACTCGATTATACAACTCTTAGCCGTCGTTAAGTTCAATGGAGAAGGTTATTCAAATTGGAAGTCAAACATAAACACAATATTAGTAGTTGATGATCTGAGATTCGTTTTAACGTAGGAACGTCCTCCTCCTATTGCAACCCAAAATGTTCGGGATATATATGACAAATGGGTCAGGGCTAATGAAAAATCCAAAGTCTATATTCTAGCAAGCATATCTGACGTGCTTACTAAAAAGCATGAAACCATGGTCATTGCTAGAGAGATCATGGAGTCGTTGTTAGGGATGTTTGGATAGCTATCCTCATCATCATGATATGATGCTATCAAATAATTTACAATTCGCGTATGGAGGGGGCCTCTATTAGAGAACATGTCTTGGACATGATGGTCCACGAGGCTGTCTCATAGACGAGAAGAGTAAAGTTAGTATGATAATGGAATCTCCCGAAGAGTTTTCTAACATTTCGTACAAACGCAATAATGAATTGTTGGCGTTGATGCCCTAAAGTCTCGAGTCCTGTGGTTTGTAAACAATATATATGAACACCTGTGATTGTTAATATATGATATTTATTTCACATCTTGTTGTTTTGCTCATTTACGTGTTTTATTTGCTTTACCACAACCAATAAACATAAAATCCTTGGTTATCTGTATGTGACTCAAGAATGTATGTGGTGACATACAAGTGGATCACGTCTTGAGTGATAACAAAAAATGGTCTATAGTATATGGATATAGGAGGGAAACCTTATCCTGGTAATGCTACGGACGCGGCCCGCTTTATGAAATGGTCACAAGTGATACGACTTGTCCCAGATGGTCTGATCCTGATCATTCGTGCTGGGAACATGCGAGCGTGGGCGTTCGCTACAAAGAGTCTGTATAAGACCTGACCACGAAGTGTTAACATCTCATTATATAACACCGTTCATGACAGAGACTTCACTTCACTAGGATGACCATAAGTAAAATGACCTCAATCCTAAGTGAGTTGGGAACTCCTGCCATTGAGGGCAGTCGTTTGATTTGTATGGGTGCAAGTGGCCAGGTTACCGATTCAAATCTACCATTTTGGGGATTTGTGTGATTTGGGAGCTGGGAACTCAGCTACACAAGATGGAATTCACTCCATCCCCGAGGCAGGGATAAGTAGATAGATGGCTCCCTTAAGGGCTGATTCCAGGGCTTGAACGATGTGGCGCAATACACTTTCTCTTGGCCCAAGAGGTGTTCACACATAGTTGGACTATGTTGTATTGTTCATTAGAGGAATCAGTGGTACTTAAGGAGTCAGATGTAACTATAAGGGCAAAACGATAAATTGACCCAGCTATACTTACGAGCATCTGTGAAGGATCATCGTACTCATGATTGGTTATATCCAATAGACACAAAAATATATCTGTGGTAAGAAGAGTTCAATTGTTGGTCTTTAGTAGAATCACTGATAGTTAACGGATGGTGAATCTCGTGGCTAAAGAGTTTAGTTAGCTATTCACATATCGTTGGAGCTTCGAACCACAGATCTATTAGGTCACCTGGGTAGCTTGGATAAAGTTGAGAACCAGTGTTTGGGTTAATTTGAAATGTTCAAATTGACAAGAGGAAGTTCAATTATATATGATATAATTGGACCAGTTAATTATATATGATATAATTGGATAAATGTATGAGATACATTATTTTGAAGGAAATTAGATATAAATATGATTTATATCAAGTAGAGGAAAAATAATATAGTAGATATATGATATCAAACTATAGGATATAAATATAATATGATTATATTTATTAATTAAATTAATTGATTACATGCCGTTAAAAGAATTTTTAAATATTTGCTTGGTACTTTTGATTTAGGTTTATGGTATCCTAGAAATGTTGTATTTAATTTGGTAGGATATTCCGATGCAGATTTTGTGGGTAGTAACTTGTCAATTTCTTGGTAGTTCCTTAGTTTCTTGGTTTAGTAAAAAGCAAAATTCGGTTGCCTTATCCACTACCGAAGCGGAATATATTGCAGTTGCTAGTTGTTGTGCTCAAATTCTTTAGATGAAACAAACTTTTTGTGATTTTGGATTAAAGTTTGATAATGTGCCTATCTTTTGTGATAATACTAGTGCTATTAATTTGACTAAAAATCCTATACATCATTCTAGGACTAAGCATATTGATATTAGGCATCACTTTATTAGAGAGCGTGTGCAAAATGATAATATTACTCTTGCTTCCATCAGATATCTGTCAAGGCTGCCGGTGGTGCCATGGATGGGTGGTGGAGTAGTCTCTCTCGAGCTCTATCTCCGGCGAGACTCCAGTTATCACTCGAAATGGGTTGTGGAGTTGAAGAGTCCTCAAAGAGTGTCTTCTCATGCTCTCATCTGTGATCACAAGGATCCGCCTAATACCACATCTCTACTGTTTACACATCTCTTCTCAACAAGATTCCATAGCCTATAACCCTTCACTCCCGGTAAAGCCTAAAAACATGCATTTGACAACCCTAGGTTTCAACTTACCTTGGCTTTGATGCACATAGCCTACACATCCAAACACCTTCAAGTGTTCCAGCTTGGGAGGTTGTCTTGTCCACCTTTCTTCAGGAGTTTTAAGCTCTATGGACTGATATGGGCACCTATTTAGAGTGTAGATTTTGTAGGAAATAACTTCAGCCCAATACTTTTCATACAAAAGGGCATTGGACAGCTGACATCTAGCCCTCTCAAGCACGGTTCTGTTAATCTTTCAGCTACTCCATTTTGTTGAGGTGTATACCTCACTGTTCTGTACCTCACTATGCCATTCTCCCTGCAAAACAAGTTGAATTTTTCTCCACAAAACTCTAAACCATTGTTAATTCTTAAGTGTTTAATATGTTTAGAGGTTTGCTTTTCAATCAAGGTCTTCCATTCTTTGAATCTACTAAACAATTCATCTTTGGTTTTTAGAAAGTAAACCCAACTCTTCCTTGAGTAATCATCTACCAAGGAAAGAAAGTACCTTGCTCCACTTAGAGATAGAGAGTGAGCTGGCCCCCATAAGTCTGAATGCACATATTCAAGGATCTCTTTGGAGGTGTGTTGTCCTTTAGGGAAGTCTTGCTTAGTATGCAATGTTCACAAAATCTCAAGTTGTCTCCAACCTCTTTAAGAAGAATCCCCTGTTTTAAGAGAACTTGCAGCCCCCTTACACTGATATGAGAAAGCCTTTTGTGCCATAACTCATCTTCTGTGGGTTCTTCAGTAGTTGCCATTATGACCGAATGTGCCATTTGCACATCTTTGATGACATACAAGCCATTCACTTTGGTTGCCACCAACACTACTTTTGAATCTTTAATTATTTCAAAGGTGCCTCCAACACCTCTATACTCACAACCAATTGCATCAAACATCCCCAAAGATAGGAGATTTCTCTTCAATGTAGGAACATGTCTCACGTTCCTAATCAACTTCACTGAACCATCTTGCATTTTCAAGGATACAAACCCTATTCTAACAACTCTGCAGGTGTTGTTATTTCCTATGCAGATCAACCCTTCATCCCACTTCTTGTAGGTGCAAAACCATCCTTTAGATGGTGTCAGATGGACTGAACAGCCAGAATCTATCACCCAGTCCTGAGTCTCCATAGTATTCTGCTCTCCACCTTTTTCAGTTGCAGCTAAGGCATCTAAATAACAAGGGAATTCTCCTCTACAGAAGCCTCGGTTTGTTTTTCCTTCTTCTTTTGTTGGCTCAGCTTCCTCTTCAAGGCATAACAATCCTTCTTCATGTGTCCCATTTTGTGGCAAAAATGGCACTTGATCTTGGACTTGTCACCACCATTCTGCTTCCCCTCCCCATTGTTCTTTGTTTTCCCCTTTAAAAACAAGCCTTCACCTCCTTGCTGATCTTTCTTGCTCATTTGTAACTCTAATTCTCTGACTCTTACTACTGATATGATTGCTTCTGTTGTTATTCTTTCTCTACCATACTTCATGGCTGTCTTGACATCTTTAAATGATTTTGGTAGAGAGTTTAGTAATATGAAAGCCTCATTTTCTTCCCCAATATTGTCTCTTATTGATATTAATTCAGAAGACAGTCTCTTGAACTCGTTCTAATTATCAGTGAGGGACTTTGCAGCATCCATCTAGTATGTGAAAAATCTTTCCCACAAGAAAGCTTTGTTAAGCAGGTCTTTGTTGAGATAAATCTCGTTTAGTTTGTTTCATAGGGCATAAGCAGTAGGATGGTCTACAATTTGCCTTAAAACACTATTTGTGACATTCAAGACAATGGTTCCATAAGCATTTACCTCGATTGTCTCTTTCCCTACATCAGTGAGTGTTTCAGGGTATTTTACAAGGTCTGTAATGGCCAGTAATGCCTTCTGCTATCCCAAGACTGCCTTAATCTTCACTTTCCATAGTTCAGAGTCTATCTTTCCATCAAACTTCTCAATTTCATATCTGATTGTTGCCATTCTTGATCTTTAAAATTGACTTATCTGATTCGAAGTATGCAAGAACTCAAATCTTGGATCTGTCTTAAACTGTTCATTGAGCTTTGATATCACTTGTTGTCCCGGATAATTAAGATCTTCTCGTTTGCAATCACAAATTACTCAGAATTTACGGTCAAGTACAATTCAAGAGTTAGGGGATACTATATGCTAAGGCTTCAAAGCTCTTTTGTCGTTTACCTGATGACTGCTCAATTGTGTAGACGAAGCTCAAAGAACTAGATGATAGTTCAGTTATGTAAATGATAGAACGAAGCACTAGACAATCGTATAAACGATAGTTGATTAGAGCTAAACAATCGTATAGACGACAACTGAAGAGCTAGATGATCGTATAGACGATTGGATGTGGAGCTAAATGATCATGTGTAGGATCCGATAAACGATACTTAAGTAAATGCTAGATGATCGTAGAATAAGAAAGAAGAAACACAAGTGTTTAAGTGGTTCGGCCAAAAGCCTACGTCCACAGTGCAAATCGGGAAGGTCTCTTTTATTATTTCGTCTTCTTCAAAGTTATTACAGAATGAATGCATTGCTCTCTCTCTTTCGTTTTTGTTATTCTCACATTCGTTTCCTTTTATACAAAGATGCTCAAAGTCAATGATGAAGCTCTGGTGGTTACAATAACATAACAGAAAGAAGACGACAACGTTTCAACTGTCTGCAATCTTTATTTCTTGTCTTCGGTTCTTTATGTAACAGTAAGTCAGTTCATGCATAAGCCCTTTGAAGAACATCTTGAGGCAGCGTATTGAATACTCAAATATCTTAACGGTTTTTCTAGAAGAGGTCTCTTTTTTAAAAAAGGAAATAACCGATATGTAGAAGCTTATATTGACGCTGATTGGGCAAGGTCTATAACTAATTGGAAGTCAACCTTAGGGTATTGTATATATGTGTGGGGGAAACTTGGTGACATGGCGCAGTAAAAAGCAAAATGTAGTGGCTCAATGTAGCACTGAGGCAGAGTATAGGGCCATGGCTAATTGAGTATGTGAGATTTTGTGGATTCATAGAATACTTAAAGAGTTGGGAATGGAGATCAAAGCTCTAAGAAAGCTCTTTTGTGATAACAAAGCCACTTTAAACATTGCACAAAATTCGGTCCAACATAATTGTACAAAGCATATAAACGTGGATCGACATTTCATTAAGGAGAATATAGAGCAAGGAGTGGCATTTCGTTTGTTCCTTCTAAACACCAAACAACGGATATATATATATATATATATATATATATATATATATGAAGTTAAAGTCATATTAGGGTTTGTTCTAAAAGTTATATATAAGCAAAGTTATAAAAGAAGAAAAGGAAGATGAAAAACTAGAGCAGCCTTACGTCTCTCTCTCTCACACGCTCACAGCCTTACTCCAATTGGCATTCAGTCGATTTGTAGGTTCGTGTGTCATCTGTTGGGATTGGTGTCCTAATTCTCCTGGAGTATCGTTGTTTGTAATTATACGCATTGTTTATGAATAAAATAAGTGTTATTTCATTCTGGTATTTACTCATATCCAATAAACAAAGTTTCATGGTTATCTTATGTAAACTTAGCATGCATATGAGATATACAAGTGGATCATGCCTTAAATGATAACCTAAATAGGTTTGTAGTATAAGGATTAAGGTAGGATACCTGATCTTGGTAACATTACGAATACGATCCGTTTTGTAGGGGTTTGCAAGTGTTGTAAACTACTACAGATGGTAGATCCTAACCATTCATGTGGAGACATGTAAACGAGGGTGTCATATATAAAGAGTTTGTATAAGATCGGACCATGGGATGACTAGACTCTGTATATAATGTCATTGATATTGGAGACTTACATCTCACCTAAACGACCATAGGTGACATGATCTCAATCCTTAGTGTTTTGGGAACTCTTTCCTTTGAGGGCGGTCCTTTGATTAGTATGGATGAGAGTGACCAAATTGCCAACTCAACATACTTACCTTTTTAGGGACTTGTCTGATTTTGGAGTTGGAAACTCAGTTACACAAGATGGAATTCACTCCTTCCTCGAAGCAGGGGTAAGTAGATAGATTGCTCCCTTAAGGGCTGATTTCGAGGTTTGAACATAGTGATCACAACTTCTCTTTAGAAGAGATGACTCATTCATAGTAGGACTATGACTTATGTTCATTAGAGGAATCAGTGGTACTTAAGGAGTTAGATATAACTACATGGGCATAACGATTATTGGTCGAGCTGTACTTAAGAGCGATCGATGAATGGTTGTCGCAAAATTAATTGGTTAAGATGGACACATAATATATCTATAGTAAGGAGAGTTCAGCTATCAGTTCTTAGTGGAGTGCCTAAAAGTTAACGAATGGTAGATCCTGTGCCTAAAGAGTTTAGTCAGTTATTCACGCACCGTTGGAGCTTCGAGCTATAGGTCCATAAGGTCCCCTTGGTAGCTCAATGAATTCAAGTTGAGGATCAGTTCTTGGTGTTAATTTGAAATGTTCAAATTACCAAGAGGTATTTCGATTATATATATGATATGATCGGTATGATGTATGAGATACATCTAGTGGAGGATTAATGTAAATTAGATTTACATTAAGTGCCATGAAATAGAACAAGAGCTATGGTTTGTATGTTTCATGACATGAAATATTAAAACTATAAGTTATAAATATAGTATGATGAGTTGGTTATCATTTATATTTATAATAATATTAATTATTGGATAATTATCTCTTTTTCTCTAATATCCAATTGAGTGGGAGGTTATTGGTGGTTTCATGGTAACCGTGAGATAAAAGGAAAAATGTTTTCCGAAATTTAGTTAACGTTAATTTTTTAGATTTCCAATCTCGGAAAGTTCTCATGAAATGGTTGGCAAGTAAATCAGATTCACTAAATGGCAGCTTGGAGAGACTAAACGATCATAGAGAGTTTCTATACGATAGACTCTCAGCTAACCGATGAGCTAAACAATCGCATAGCTTTTGTTAAACGATTGGGCATCGTCCTATACGATAGGCTTTGACATCTCCCACTTGCTCAATCGTTTACACGATTGCTCTTCCTCCAGTTTTTGCCTCCAACCAAGTCCACATAGAGCCCACAGTTTGGATTCTCACACCGTGAATACAAAGGTAACCTTTTTTGTGGTGTCATACTCAACTCGACACAGTCGAGGTTCTGTGAAGGCCGTTCGTGGTGTTCGGAGTGTTTGTGACCTTGGTGATCGCTTTGTTCGAGTTTTCTAAGATCGTGCAGTGTAGAGTTCATGCTGTGATCGAGCGTTCGTGATCGAGGAATCTTGAAGATGAGTCTTCAAAGGTATGTTCATTCCTTCCCTTGATCATGTAGTAAAGCATGATGTATGTTCTGTTTTAAGGATAACCTTTTGTTTCCGTTTGTGACCGTAATTATGTATGTTCATATATAATTGAAATTTTGAAAGATCCTTCCACTGCTCATGAAAATCTTCATGTCCGATTTCCTTCATCGTCTGCCAGTCGTACACTGTTCGCCACCGTCTTGAGCCTTCCATGTGCATATCTGGCCGCTAGTAAGTCTCCTAGTCTCTCTCCTAAGTTTTTCTCTCTCTCTCGTCAAATCTCTCATTACCACAGGTCCTAAATCAACATTGTCTGCCTTCTACAACTTTTCATTGCCATCACTGACTAGTCACACGCCTTCAGCCATTTGTCGTTCCCTCAATTGCGGGTTCGCCGGCAAGAATTTCTAGCATCTCTTTGTTTCTCTCTCTCTCCCTATCGATTCTCTCTCTAGCCTCAATCCTTCCTTCTGTATTTTATCTCTCAACTGCAGTGCCACCCAGTCTTCATTGTTTCCACATCATTGTCGCCACCAGTGCCGCCATTGTCCGATCTTTCATTTTGGGTATGTTTTTGGAGGTTTTATGGATCTTCTTGGAGATTTCTGACTATCCACCAAGATTTAAGGCTAATTTTGGTTTACCCTAAATTTTTAGATTTTTTAGATTCGAAGTTTGGATGTTCTAAGCGTGTTGTCCAGCAAGGGTATTGATTGCCTTGGTTTTTTTGGTGAGTATCAGATTTTGGAACTTTTATGAATTTGGTTAATGTTGTTGGAATGCGATTCTGAACCATTCTTTTTTAGTCTTTTTTCTCTATGAACTTTTAAAAATGTTGGTTAGCAAAGAGGTAAAATTGTGGTGTAAAATAGTTAGAGGAAATAACAATGATTATTTTTTTTATCTGTTTTTTCCCTTTCAGATGTGTATACTTGATTTTGAACAGTTTTGTGATTTCGATCAACATTTACCCATTCAAAGATAACTTTGGACTACTCTGATTCCATGAGAGGTCTGATTTCAACTTTTTTCTCTTTCGCTGAGTTTTGACTTTAACCTAATCCCTTTTTTAACATCTGTTTAATGTTACCCATTATCGTCTAGCATTAAATATGCAAGTTTAAGCTTGTTTGAGTTTCATCCAGCAAGCATTTGGATCTTTATAGCCATAATTCAATGGGTAAAGCACTCTAAACTCCTATCAAACTATTGTAGATGTTGTAGCTTAGTTTATAAACTTTAGAATCTGTCTTTTTGTAGTAATGAGTTGATATTGGACCAATTCGAGCACTTTTCTAGCAAAGTTTTAAGTATGTTTTGGTGAGTTTTAAGTATTAACGTCATGTTTGGGCCTTTTCAATCATAATTGAAGTGGTTTAGATTGTTTTTGAAGCATACTAGTCAAGTGTAATTCAACTTGAGGAGTTTGTTTATTGTAGGGTAGATGACTAATAGGCCATGTGCTTTGCTATACTATATTTCTTGTAAATTATTATGAACTTCTTTGCTACAAGCAATGTACTACGTCACATTCAGTTTTACTTTGTCTTACATGTTACATCATTATTTTGAACTTTCTAATCATTAATTACTAGTTAGGTAGTTGTTGTATGATGGTTGGTGGGTTCTAACTCAACTAAAATTGATGTGTTTTGGTACTATTGTGTTGAACTAAAGTATGAATTGTGTTTGGGTGCTAACATATGTCATATATTGTGTATTATAAAAACTGAAAAATATGATGTATTTTGTGTTAATATACACAAGTAGTCATTTTAAGCATAATTTAGAAGGAAGTATTATTGCAATAATTAGTGGTGGACCTCCCTACCTCCCCCTCCCTAAAAAAATCCTAACCATCAATTTCTCCCATTTATACTATCTATTCAAATTAAGCATAACATTTTCTTCCCCGATGTGTGGCTATCTTTTGGGTGGTCAAATGTTTATTTTCTGTATTTCACCAACCATTGTTTCATGAGTTATAGGATGCCCATTTTTCTGAGTTGTTTTCACATTTCCTCTAAATATAGGAAGAAAATACAAGAAATGTTGGATGATAATTATATTCCTATGGGATGTTTTATATATAGTTTTTCAAAGTTGGGTAACTTGGGCTTTTGGAGCTTGGAGTTTTGTAACATGATATGATTGTTATAATTTTATTTGTTATGTTTATGATATTTGAGGAGTTCATGTCTTTAAAAGGTTTGGACAAGTTACAATATTCTTTTTGTTATTTCTAGGTGAAGTTTCTATGTTAAAAGTTTGTTAGATTTTTAGTTTTGGCGAGTGGATTAAGTTTGAACGTTATTTATATGATTAAAGTTTGATTTGAAGCTTATAATATTATTTGAAACCTACTTATATGATTCTATTGTGATATCATGAGTCTATTGTATGTTCGAAGTTTCATTTAAACCTTATTTATATGATTAAACTGTAGTTTTGATTGAGAGATTGTGAATATTAGGAATGTATGCATACCCTTTGAATATTGTTATTATTGTTATGCTAACATTGATGTATTGTGTTGAATTCTAATATGAATATTGTTTTTTTTTTTTTTACTAGATTTTGCACAAATTGATTGGATTGAGTCAACTGTCAAGCAAGTAATTTATGTGTTTTTTTTCTGGGATAGTATCAACACTTTTTTTTACCAACACTTGTTGTATTTAGTTTCTTTGTAAATAATTTAACTAAAGTTTGGTTATTAGTTTTCTTGTATATAATTTCTTTGTATAAACGCTACCAACCTTATTGTTATATATGAAAATTCATATTTATGTTTGTGCATATTTTGAGTTAAAATTAGAGGGAGCATAGGTGTAAATTGATGACAGATATACACAAATGATTTTCCATAATTATAAGTTTTTTTTAGATTTCATTAATGTCATGAGATATATGTATTTGACATTGGAACACTGTCATCAATTGAAGCTCAATGACTATAAACAAGCATAATGCATGTAATTCAATGACATCAAAGTGTCAATAAATGTGACATTATAATAGTTTTTGTGTTAGATTTTTAGTGTCAACAAAATAGTTTAATTGATTGAAAAAGTCAACTTTTGGGTTATTTATTGATGTTGATAAATTATCATTAAAATGTTATCATGACACATGATAAATGTCAATAAATACTTATTGTTGTCTACATTGGAAAGTCATGAAACATCCAATAATGACATTTTAGATGTGTAATTGATGGTGGATTCAAGGACTGGAAAAAAAAAGAGTCAAGAAATGTGTTTATGACAATTTTTTAGAGTCATGAAAACCTAGTTTTGTTGTAGTGATAATTGAATTCTTAGCCAAATTCTAAAAACAAAAACAAGTTTTTGAAGACTATTTTTTTTTTTCAAATTTTTGCCTCGATTTTTCTAAACCATTAGTAAAAAGAATAAATAGCAAAGGAAGAAATTAGGAGGTGGAAGTAATGTTTATTTGCTTAATTTTCAAAAACAAAAAATCAAAGACCAAATGGTTACCAAATATGGATTTAGTTTTAGGTTTCTAAAACTGTGCTTGATTTTTCTTTTCCACAATTTCTTATTCATATGTTTCATATTTCTGATTTAAACATTGAATTCTTAGTCCATTAAAAAAAAAAAGTAGAAATAATTTTTTTAAAACTACCTTTTTAGTTTTCAAATTTTGGTTTTAATTTAAAAAATGGTGTTAAAATGTTGATAACAAAACATATAAACAACAGATGAAGTTGGTGCTTATAAGTTTCATTTTAAAAAAATCAAATAATTATTGGAGTCTATATTTAATGTCCCATTTGGTAATTATTTGGTTTTTTATTTTTGAAAATTAAGTCTATAACAGTATTTCCACCTTAAAATTTCTTCCTTTGTTATCTACTTTTTACTAATTGTTTAAAAAACCAAATCAAAATTTAAAAACTAAAAAAGTTAACTTTTTAAAACTTGTTTTTGTTTTAGATATTGGCTAAGAATTCAACCGGTGTACTTAATAAATATGCAAATCATGGTAACAAATAGAAAGAAAATAGACTTAATTTAAAAAAACCAAAAACCGAAACAAAAATGATTGATAAACAGGGCCTAATTTTTCAAAATGTGATTTGGTTTTTGAAAACACTAAAAGTGGATATCGAAACAAGGAAACATATAATTTAGAATAATATTTATAAGCTTAATTTAAAAAATAAAAATAAAAAATCAAATGGTTACCAAATGGGGCTAAGATTTTTAAAATATCAATATTAGTAAATTAAATTTTATGCTAAATTAAAAATTTAGACTATGAACTTTGAGGTATATCTATTTGATCCATGGACTTTCAAAACCTTATATTTAGCTCTTATATTTTATTTTTTTTTTTAGAAAAAAATAAAAATTGGATCTAATGGACACAAAATCAAAAGTTTAGAATTTTAATATTAGAAAAAAAATCAAATCTATATATAATATACTAATTAAATTATTTTTAAAAGTTTAAAAATCAAATAGGCATAAACCTCGAAATTAAGAAGTTAAACAAAAAATTTAACCAAACTTTTGCTTATTCTATTTTAGTCCATAAATTTTTAAAATATCAATTATAATATGCTTATACTGATTTTTAATTTTGTTTTTCTTTTGATGGATTGATAAGTAATTTCATGTAAGCAAAGTAATGTGGGCATGTATTGAGATTTCGAACTACATAAAATTGAATATTGAAAAAACAAAGTTTTATGCATTTAAAATAATATGTCAAAGATCCATAAGAAATCAAATAGATATTTTAAAATTTAAAGACAAAAATATTAAGAGACCAAAATTAAGATGTTAAAAGTTTACCAGCCAAATAAAATAATCCTTAAAACTAATATTATGTGGCAAAATAACTTTTTTACAAACCAAGCCATTAATAATCTCTTTTATGGTAGGTTTTTAATTCTCACTTTTAAGTTGATTTTCATTACTCTAGAAAAAAATCAATATAAACATTTTAATTTTAACAAGTTTGCTTTTATTAATTACAGTTGCAATTCTACTTTATCAATGTACATTAATTAAAGCTTTGCTTGATTTTTGTCTTTGGTGCAACTTCATATTGATAAACACTAATAAATATGCATCATTCAATCACTATTCCATTCATTTGAATCCCAACTTCATCAAGTTTCTTAAGTCTCTTGTACTTCTTCAACATCAAAGAACTGCAGACCACACTAACAGAAGAAGCTGCCATGGCGGCTCCGGCGATCCACGGTGGTAATCGAAACCGAGTTGAAGGAAACAAGACACCTGCCGCGATTGGTATGGAAAGAAGATTATAACCTAAAGCCCAAATATAATTTAAACGGATTCTAGAAAAGGTTTTCCTTGAAAGATGAATGGCAGTTATAACATCTTGCAAGTCATTTTTCATTAGAACAATGTCTGCTGCCTCAATGGCAATGTCGGTGCCGGCTCCGATTGCCATCCCGACATCAGCTGCTACAAGGGCAGGCGAGTCGTTGATCCCGTCTCCAACCATCGCCACCGTGTGTCCGACCGTCTGATCATGTCAAAGCCAAAAGTGTGGTTTGTTATTTGGTTCTTTGTAAAATATGTTCTTGAGTCCCAATTCTTCAAAAAGTCTAGTCTATGATACAAATTTTTAGTCACGTATTGAGATATTAACTTTAACGTATGAAGAACTATATAGCATATCAAGATATCATGTCAAGGTCAAAGCGAGCATAACTCAATTGATATACGAATGTGTTAGCTACCTTCAGGTCTGTGGCTCAAATCCCTCTACCCTTATTTGTACTAAGAAAATATCATGCCGAGTTTAGCATATGACTCTAAAATTATTGATACTATTTCAAACCATCATGAGTTAGCCTAATGGTAAATAGCAAACATGAGTTTAATAAATGACTTAGACGGAATAAGTTGAATCTATGGTGGTCATCTACCTAGGATTTAATATTCATTGAGTTTCCATGATACTCGAATGTTATAGGGTCAGATAAATTATCCTGTGAGAATAATCAATATGCGTATAAGTTGATCCAAATACTCACATACCAGAGAATTTATCGATACTATTTTAACTCGAGATTAAAACAAGTCAAGGCTTTGAAAGAGAATTTAGATTGTATATACCTGAAGATTCTTCACTTCCTCTACTTTCTGATGAGGCTTGGCCTCTGCAATGACTTTTTCAATTCCAACTTCTTTGGCAATGGAATTTGCAGTACCCCAATTGTCACCTGTTACCATTATGCTCTTCACGTCCATAGACTTGAGAATGGAGATAACTTCTTTGGCACTTGGTTTCAATGGATCCGACACTGCGATAACTCCCGATACCATTCGATCTATAGCCACCAACACTGCAGTTTGCGCCATACCTTCAGCGTTGACGAGAAAGCTTTCCACTTCCCCTGGGATTTCAATGTCATTGTTCATCATCAAGCTCTTGTTTCCAACCATTATTTTCTTGTTCGTTACTGTGGCTTCAACTCCATGGCCAGGAATGGATATGAATTCTTGAGCTTCTGGCCAAATGGGATTTTGTTCTTTCTTGAATTGTTTGGCATATTCAACAATGGCCTTGGCTACTGGATGTTCACTGTTAACCTGATAAATAAACATCAAAGAAGAGCATTTTAGTTACGAAATTCATTCGCAAAAATTTCGAACAACTTTTCAATGACGAAAACGAACCTCGGTTGCTGCAGTGAGTTCAAGGAGTTCTTCAAGTACTATAGTGTCCATGAGTTTTACATTTACAACCACTGGTTTTCCAATTGTTAGAGTTCCTGTCTTGTCAAACACAATGCAACTCACCTGAAAATCATAAGTAGACCAAAAGTATTATAAGATGGTGAATGTCGCACATTACCACGAAAAAATCACACAGTTTCGATTCGTGTGTGTTGTAAGCTCGAAAGGGAATGAAAGAGAGATCAAAATATGTATATACCTTATGAGCAAATTCTAATGCTTGACCGCCTTTTATTAGTACACCTTGAGATGCACCGATGCCGGTACCAACCATTACGGCGGTTGGGGTGGCAAGGCCAAGAGCACAAGGGCAAGCTATGACCATAACAGATATACCAAATTGGAGAGCCAACTCAAAACTGTCCATTGAAGAGGGCAACCATGATTTAGGATAGAGATGCAACTTTCCAGCTAAAAACCAGACAATCCAAGTGAGAAAAGAAAGTAAAATTACCTGCAAAAGTATATAAAAAAAAAAAAAAAAAACTATTGTGATCAATGGCAAGCATACAAATGAATAGAGAGATTGGTTTCATAATACTTACCAGAGGCACAAAATACTTGGAGATATGGTCAGCAAATTTCTGAATAGGAGCTTTTGCCAACTGAGATGATTCGACAAGTCGAACGATTTGTGCTAAAGAACTATCTGATCCAATATGTGTTGCCTTTATATGCAATACCCCATTTTCATTCACGGTTCCTCCTATTACCTTGTCGCCCATCCTTTTCGCTACCGGTTTCGCTTCTCCTGTGATCATACTCTCATTGACATGGCTTTCGCCCCATACGACGAGACCATCAGAAGCTACTCTAGCACCTGGCGTAATCTTAATAACATCATTCTTTTGAATCAACTCACTACTGATTTCCACTTCGCTGATCACATTTTCATGGCCATCGAGAGTTAAGAGTGTCGCCGTCTCGGGAGCCAAGTGTTTAAGCTTCGCAATGGCCTCGGAGGTCTTTCCTTTTGCTAAAACCTCCAAATACTTACCAAGTAGAATGAATGTAATTAACATCGAACTAGTTTCAAAGAAATCTGTACCACTGAAAGTAGGAGACGTAGCTGCTCTTAACACTATATAAACAGAATAGAAATAAGCTGCATTTGTTCCCAAAGTAACCAATACATCCATATTGGCAGAACCGCGACACAATGCTTTGTATGATCCGATGTAAAATCTCGAACCTACGACGAACTGCACCGGAGTTGACAAATTCCACCTAATAATATGCCCGATGTTCATCATATTGACAACTTTGATATCTAAAGTCTGCTTGATTCCAGGTATATACATGAAGACCATAGAAGTTAAGAAAACAGGTATAGAAAGAGCAGAGCTCCATAAAAGGTACTTATAATGTTGCTTAATTTCTTTCTCCTTACGAGTTTCTCGTCCCGTTTCTTCGGGATATAGTGTCACCTTGAAATGCTCAGATTTGATCAACTCGAGGACTTCGATAAAAGTTCTAGGTCCTGTTATATCAGGCCTATAAGATATCGTAACTTTGCTCAATGTCGTGTCGATAATGACATCGTCAATTCCTAGGACGGATTCGAGTGATTCTTTAACTTTTGTTGTTGAGTTTTCATTTTGCATACCATCAATCTTGAGCTCAATCTTGGTAATGTGTTCACCAATGGTTATAGGTAAGGCTTCAAACCCAATGTCTTGTATGGCTATAATGAACTGACTGCAATTAACAACCTTTGGATCATAATGAACTTCTGCTTCCTCTTTAAATAAAGCAATGTGAGCCTTTTGTACTCCATACATTGCTTCCAAAACCGATTCTACCATGGAAGAGCAAGAATTGCAGCCCATCCCGTTTACTCGGATTCGACATACTTCGCTCGATCGATGATCATTCCCATCGTTTGATATTGTAGCTTGAAATCCAGCATTTTCAATTGCTTTAAGTATTGTCTCTTCCTATAAAAAAAAATATATATTTGACAAATTTGGAACTATTTAGTGATCTAAAAAATATGTAGAGAAGACATTCATAACTTCCTTTTTCTAAAAAAAATTACAATACCATGGGAAGAAAACAACAACAAAATCATTTCAAAAATACTTTCTAACACAAAGTAAGATAATGTTGAGTTCCAACATGGCTATATTATTTTTGTTTTTTTTTCCCCTTTTTCCCTATGTTTTTCTTCTTTCTCAGAAGAACATTGTGTCGTAATGATTATTTATTAAAAATATTATCATTACTATCTAAAGCCACAAATTAAATAAATGACAACAGATCATAGTTCTTTTTGTTTCAAAACTTTTCACTTTTGAGAAAATTTCTAAAGCTTATAAGAAAATTAAAAACAGTAAGGATTAATTAAAAAAAATTATCTTTATTTTTTTAAAGCCAGAGAAGATATGAGATGAAAAACAAAAGGAAAATACAGGTTAAAATGCATTATTTTTTGTTTTGTACGTCATTGAAGTAATTTAAGTATGCAACCATTTAGACCATGTACTTCTAACTTGAAAATAAATTCTTATACGTTCAAATTTAAAACGAAATCATTCAAGATAAAGTATAGGGTCAAAAGTATTTTTAACCAAGAAAAAGAATTTTATTATCAAATAAAAATAATAAAGTAAAGTTGTGTAAATTCATATTTATTTTAGGAAAATTATCAATTTTGATCGTAAAAATGTTAGGTTGTGTATTAATTTGGACCATAAACTTTCAATTTCATCAAATTAAATCATAAACTTAAATAAATATTGTAATTTTTACCCTCGGTTCAATTTTCACAAGTTATCCCAGTAATTTTTTTGAAAAAAAACGAGTATAAAGATTTATAAACTCATTAATTTTAACAAAATGAACTTTTGCACAGAAAATGACTTTGACCAATGCACAAATAAACCATGTAATAGCTTTTCAAAATTCATAATTCATCAAGATCATATCATACCTATCTTTATATTTTATTGATTGCTTAAGATAAATTTTTTTTTAATGATATCTTTTTAGTATAATAATTTGGATTAAGAGATTAAAATCTCTAATCTCACGGTCAATAATTGAGCTATGTTAAAATTTGGTTTTTTTTTTTTTTTTTTTTTTAATAACTATTAAATTTTTTTAAAAGTTAGTGTTTGCCTTTGTTTCATGAGATTAACATTATAGGTCTTATATAATTATAATGTATTATTACTAAAATAGTCAAAATTAAATATACTTTTTTTAGAACAGATAATTAATAGTTAATTGATAATCGATAATAAATAACCTATATATAATTATTGGGAGATTTTTTAAAATAAAAAAATAAGGAAACTATTTACATGAAATAGCAAAATTTTAATATTTTTTGATAAAGGCTAATAGAAGTTTATCAGTGATAGAAATTGATAGAAGCTTCACTGATAGATGCTTATAGAAGTTTTTTTAGTGTCTATCAATGTTTTTCTTTTACTATTTCTATGAATAGTTTGACATTTTTCTATCGGTAAAAATTTTCTATAATTATTTATAATGATGAAGAATGAATCCTTATAATAAATTAATAATAATGACAATTAATTGATTGGATATATTACTAATTAATGAACCAGTTTTCATAATTAAAGTGCATTGATTTATTACGTCATTTTTATATAAAAATCAAGTATACATTTTATTAAATTAATTTATTGCAATGGAATAATTAAGGTCATGTGATGATTTTGTTTTTTGTTTTTGTTTTTGAAAAAATACGCCTATATACATTACTTCTACCTCCAATTTTCTTCATTTGTTATCTACTTTTTACCTGATTTAAAAAAAATCAAACCAAATTTTGAAAATTAAAAAAAAATTCTTTCAAAAAGTTGTTTTTGTTTTTGGAACATGGCTAAGAAATAAAGCATGGTACTTAACAAATATGCAAATTATGGTAAGAAATGTGAATGATATATACTTAATTTTCAAAAACAAAAATAAAAAATCAAATGGTTACCAAACGAGGTCTAAGTTCTAGTATTTTCAAATCTTCTAAGGTTATTCTATTGATAACAAATTTAATTCAAATGTACTAGCTAAAAAAAGACACATACGTAAATAAATAAAGTAAGATATTAAGAAGAGGAGAGAGACGTCCAAAAAAAACTCATTCTTTTGAAATGGTACGAACTACCCTCATTCATGGGTATAAAAAACAATGAAAATAAATTATTCTCATTTTCAATGACACAGACCTTATTCCAAACAAGGGTAGATGTATTACCGTTATCTATTTCCACGTTTATTCTCATATTCATTCATTTCAAACACTAGATATCTTGAATGTAAATGTTGTTCTAAACAAGGGATATGTTACCATTGCCTATTTCTCCCCTTATTCACATTCTCATGGCCCCTTAATTTTACTAAATGTCTTGATTTTTTTTTTTTAAAAATTACTATCAACTTTTGAATAGTAATGAATGTCTTTAACTAGTGAATTATGCTCAAATTGATGTCTCAGATTTTGTTAGATAATATCTACTATAGAAATTTTGTTTTATTGATGTATAGATGTGAGAAATATCACATAAAAGAAAAACGTAAATTTAGGTCAACAGAAGAAAAATAAGGGTCATGGCCAATCCCATAATCCCTTTATTGTAATTTCCTCTTTTTTACTTTTCTTTGGATCATGTCAAAACAGATTACTTTTATCAAGTTTAACTTTCTATTACTTCTCATTAAAGGTAAAGATAGTTTTTTTAAAAATAATAATAATAATAAAAATTAAAAAAAAAAAAAGAGATCGCGTTGAAATATATATAATTTTTTGTTAGTTGACTTATGTACAAACTAGTAACGATAATTGATTTAACTTTATTTACGAGATAAGTACGACAATGAACTTTTAAGAACTAGTAAAAATCAAAATAAAACTAAAAGCTTTTATATTATATATAAAAAAATTCCTAATAATTCCTACAAGATAGACTTTTTTATATCTCATAAAAGAAGCAAATTTCAAAAAGCATATTTAGTAGAAAAAGATAAAGAGGATGTAAATTTGATTTGATTGAATATTTATATTATATGATGCCTTAATTAGTTGAAATTGTTTGAGTTGGTAAATAGTTGTCAAGTTGATGTTATTGTAGCGAGTAAGAGATATTATAGGTCAATGTATAGTTACCATGTTAAAAATTAAGGTCCCTTTTAGTAATTATTTATTTTTTGTTTTTTGTTTTTGTTTTTTAAAATTAAGCCTATAGATACTACTTCTACTTCCAAATTTCTTTATTTTTTATCTACTTTTTACCAATGATTTAAAAAACTAAGCCAAATTTTGAAAACTAAGAAAAATGAGCTTTTAAAAATTTGTTTTTGTTTTTTGAAATTTGGCTAAAAATTCAACCATTGTACTTTAAAAAAGATGCAAATCATTGTAAGAAATAGAAAGAAAATAAACTTAATTTTCAAAAACAAAAAACCATAAGCGAAATTGTTACTAGACGAGACCTAATTTTTTTCCAAATTTAATTCATGACAAAATTTTTGGAGAAAGAGTCCATTGTATAAATAAAAGTTTATAATTCCAAATTTAAATCTATGTGTTGATTAGATTATAAAATTAATACTATCGAAGGATAATCACAGTGAGTATAACCCAGTATAGACATGTATTATTTTCATAAGAGATTCAAATTCTTATTGTCCCACATGTTGTATTTAAAAATATATATATTATTAATTTGCATAATGATCTTCTTAGGATTAAAATCATCAACTGTAAATTTTAAGAGCAAAATAGGAAAGTAATTCTCTTCCATTGTCCCATTTATAAAATAGGATTAAAGATTTAATGTGAACTAAAAATTTCAAAAATCGATGACTTCAGAAATGAAAGGCCGAGTTAGACTAACTTTGACAACATCAAACCATTTTTAATTGAATATTATACTACATTATTTAAATATTATGATATATAACAATGTCTCTTCATCGTTTAAAATAAGTTTTTTAATTCTCATAACTTACTCTTTTATAAAGGAAAATTTTTAGATCTGTTTAAGAGAAAATCTGAATTATGTTTTATGTTTTCAGATTTACTAAGTTCGACAAATAGATATTTGATAGACAACTCATATTCGTTTTCTGAAAACTATTTTCAGATTCTGTTATCCAAACGGTATAATTTCTGAAAACAACATTTTTATGTTTTCATTGTAACCAAATTTTTTATTTTAAATTTTAAAATGCAGAATTATGTTAAATAAAGATAAAAATATTTAGAAATACAATATCACGTTATAAACTCAAGTCATTCTTTTAAAAGAAAATATAATATGTATTAAGTAATATATTATAAATTATATAATATTACAAAATAATAATTATATAAACTTCTTAACATAAATGATAATCGTAAATCAATTTTTCAAAAAGAAAAATAATTTATTATCAACTAAATATTAGTGAATAACTATAACTAGTATTATGGTTTATAAATGTGTAGTATAAAATATATTTTAAATAATTATTTAAATTAGAATCCAATTTCTGAATCTACCATCCAATACATGTCCGAAAACATAAAATACAAATCTATTTTCATCATATCTCTATTTTCAAATTTTTTTACTAAGCAAGTCTTTAAATTTTATTCATTTTAAAAAGCTTTGATTTTTCTGGTAAAATAATAATATTAAAAAAAAAAACTATAACTTATGAATAAAAAGATACTTAAAAATAATTGCAAGGGTAATTGCAATTGTTAACATTTTTAGAAATAATAACCAAGTTTATAATATATTTAAAAAAAATTACAAATATAGACAAGTTGATAGACTTTTACTTGATATGGTCTATCACTCCTACCTATTGTCTATCACTCCTAGACTATTTAAATTTGATCATATTTGTAATTTTTTAAATATTTATTAATACCGTAAGTTTAATGTCTATATTTGCAATGGATCTATTTTCGATTAGGAAGTACGAAATAGAAATTTAATACAAATGTAAAGACAAGATAGAGATCTTGAAAATTCTCTATCCATATTATATATATAGTGGCCACCACTAGCAGTAGTGTACACTGTACGAACGAATAACAATTGGGTTTCTCTCCACCAAAAACTTCTATGTAATGAAGAGGAAAAAACAAAAAAGGGTGAACTAAATTGGTTCTTGAGAAGGAATTTGAGCCAAATTGAGTCCCTGAAGCCATTGAAAGCCTTTGATTTCGATTTTATTTGATGTTTTTATTAAGAAAATTTTCTTGTAATTAGCCTCAGTTTCTAGTTTCAACCTACTGACGGAAGTCTATTTGAAAGAAAAATCTGCAGTAATCTAATCGGAAAGCAGAAATGGATTAACGATTAAGAATGAATGATGAGAAACAGAGAGACTTACGTCGATGAGATTGGGGAGATAGAGGATTTGAGCCCTGTCGTTCAAGAAATCGACGGCCGCATCCAGAATGCCTGGAAGGTGTTTGATGGAATTCTCAACTGAAACAGCGCAAGCAGAGCAACTCATCCCGCTAACGCACACCACCACCTTCGCTTTCGCCGCCGCCGCCGCGGTCTCGTCATCGTCAATCACTGTTGCATTTTTCGGATTCTCCTCTGTTGCCGCTGGTGATCGTTTCCGCCGCGGAAACTTCAACATTTTGATCGGAATTGCGGCGGAGGTTCGGTTGAGAGAAGAATGGTGAAAGTTGAAGCTCTTTCTGGCGGAACTGCGATGCCCTTTTATGTGCGATTCAGAAAGTTAAAAGGAATGCCCATAACGCCATGGCATTTCAACTTTTTGGTCACTGTCTTTTAATATATAAATAAATATTTATTTATTTTTAGGAAATTATAAATCTCTGTCGCGCAATACTACTCTAAAAAATTATCTTAAATTAAAAATTAAAGATGGAGTATTTGAAATACTAACCTCTCTCCGATACATATAAATATCAGTTGAGTCATATATAATTTTAGTTTTTAAACTTTAATTTTAATTTTTTACTATAATATTTTAGTTTTATAAATCTCATCAAATTTAATTTTAATTTTTTACTATAATATTTTAGTTTTATAAATCTCATCAAAATTAATTATCCATTTTTATTACCTAAAGACTAAGTTTTTATAGTTTATAAACAAAATTGAGTTGTCTTTAAAAAAAGAAAGAAAGAAAGAAAATGAAGTTGAATTATAATTAGTTTATCAATCTATATCTATAAACCTTTTTTTTTTATTAAATCTTAATAATATTTATCTTGATAGGTATTAAATCGTTGTCATTTGTAAAGTACACAGACTAAATTATTAATTATTAAAATTTATAATTAAATTGTTACTGTTTTAAAAGTAAAAAATAAAATCACTACAAATTAAAGTCTAAGAACTAAATTGTTACCTCTATCAAAGTTTAACGATAAAAGTATATTATAATATTTTTTATGTCTTATGTTTTGGTACATTCTAAATTACAACTATCATTTTATCACTCTTCCCACATAAAATAAATTTAAAACAAAAATAAATAAAAATTTGCACGTGACAATTTATAATTAAATAATTGGATGAAATTGATACATTTGTGGATATATCGAAGTTTTTTTTTTCTTCTCTATTTTCCTTTTTATTCCATGAAAAGTGTCTTAGTAGTGGAATTCTAATGGGCACTTTCTTTTATTTTTTTCTAAATGGAGAATGAGAATAATATAGAATATATAAAATTGATATTTCTGTCCTTGAATGGTGAAAGTGACTATGCCACATTTGATTTTAAAAACATTCAATTCAAGAGCAAATCAATTAATCCAACCCATGGTTAAGTTAATTTGTATTCATCATTTAATTATGGGTGAAGTTTTGACATTTTTTTTAATTTAAGCATTTTTTTTAAAAGAATAGTTTTAATTAAGAATTAGATTACACTCTTAAAAAACAATTTTGATTACAAGTTTATTAGATTGCATTTCTTAGAATTTTAATTGGATTCATCACTATTTTGACTTATTTTAAATTTTATATTTCTAAAAAATTAATTCAAAAGACATGTCGGAATTGGTGTCCTAAATCTCCTTGTAATCTCTAGTTTGTAAACTTTGTATACATATTGTTGTTAATAAAATAAGTATTATTTTATAAACATATACTCAATCCAATAAACTAAGATCCGAAGTTATTTCATGTAATTTAAATAGGTATGTAGAGGCATACAAGTGGATCTTGTTTAAATAATAACCTAAACGGTCTGTAGTAAATGGATAAAACTGGATATCTTATCTTAGTGACACTATTGTTATGGCCTGCTTTGTAGGTATTACAAGTGTTGTAAAGTGCTACAAATGATTTGATCCTGATCATTCATGTGGAGACATATGAGCAGGGGTATCCTATACAAAGAGTTTGTATAAAACCAAACCATGAAATTATTAGTCTATTTATATAACGCTGTTAATAATATGAACTGACATTTCACTAGGATGACCATAGGTGATATGACCTTAATCCTGAGTGAGTTGTGAACTCCTACTCATGAAGGCGGTCATTTGATTTGTATGGGTGAGAGTGGCCAGATTGCAAACTCAACAAGCCTACCATTTTGGAGATTCATCTGACTGAGATGAGATTTGGGAACACAACTATACAAGATGGAATTCACTTCTTCTCTGATGCAGGGGCAAGTAGATAAATTGTTCCCTTAAAGGCTAATTCTGAGTCTTGAACATAGTGGCCACACTCTCTCCTAGCCCGAAAGAGACTTGGTCATATTGGACTATGGCTTATTGTTCATTAGAGGAATCAGTGGTACTTAAAGAATTAGATGTAACTACAGAGGCAAAACGGTAATTTTCGCCCAGTTGTACTTACGAACAATTTGTGAAAGGTCATCGCACTGTTGATTGATTATATCCAATGAACACAAAAATTTATCTGTAGTGCGAAGAGTGCAACTGTCGGTCTTTAGTAGAATGACCGGTAGTTAACAGATATTGGGTAATTTAATTAAAGAGTTTAATTAATTATCCGAGTACCATTGGAGCTTCAATCTACAAGTTCATAAGGTTCCCTCTATAGCTCAACAGATATTTAATTGAGAATTAATTTTGGATTAATTTAAAGTATTCAAATTAATTGAGGAAATTAATTATATATGATATAATTAATTAAATTGATTATATATGAGATATAATTGATATAATGTATTTGATATATTATAATATGAGAGGAATTTTAATATGATTCGAATATTAATTATATGAATGAGATTTATGTAATTAAATTTAATATAAATATGATTTATATTGAGAGGAATTAAATATTTGGATATGATCCAAATATCAATTATATGAATGAGATTCATATAAAAGAATTTAATATAAATATGATGTATATTAAATGTCATGTATGGTTGAGAGAAAATAAAATCTATAGGTTATGTTGTATTTGATGCAATGTAAAATTATAAGCTATATGTTATATTTGATATAACATATAGTGTATATATATAATAAAGTAGTTATTATATATATATATTAATAATAATTTAATTGAAATATTCAAGTGGTTGGAGATTCATCTTCTTCCTCAATTCTCTCTGAGAGGAGAGTTTTAAAAACATAGAAGAAAAGTTATTCACCTTCCTCTCCTCCTCTCCATCTCTTTCCCTCTTCCAAGGATTCAAGCAAAGTCTACAACTCTTGTTTGAATCCTTTGAAGAAGGAGATCCGCGTGGAGAAGGAGATTCGTTCGTGTTTTGTTCGAGGGAGTTCTTGAAGAAAGGGTTCTTCAAAGATAAAGATTTCTAAAATCCTAAGTTTTCCTTTATTTAAAGCATGCTATAATTTAAGTAAATGCATATCATATTCTTGTTTTACTGTAAAATTTACATTCAATGAAAAATGAAATTTTGGTCGATCTTGCTTCCGCTCAAGGATTCTCTCCCAGTTCTAGTTTCCTTAAAGACATTCATTACAGAAAAATAACTATTTAAATACTGGTCTCATGTATATATATATTTATATTTATATTTATATTTCAATGTCATATTTTCTTTTTGTAGCTCCATGTCATTTTATTGTGTGAGATATCTACACTAGTCTGATCCCATAAAACTTTTTTTTTTTTTTAATATTTCATTAATGACTTGTTTTCTTCTTTTTCTACCTTTATAGTTAGACCTTTTCTCTATTTTTTTTTTAAAATATTTATGGTGCACCAGCCTCCTATGTATGTTTATATTTTACATTTTCTTGCCACCCTATTGAATTAATTTTTCTCTTATCGTTCACCAAACTTCTTTACCTTAATTTTTTATTTCTTTTAACAAGTGTGGCCATAAAATAGTTAAGAAAAGGAGATTTAGATTGAATGGTCTTTTATTTTTTTATTAAAATATAGTGAACTCAGATAGTAACTATAAATATAGTAGAAATATGTTTATTTTAAAGATTCTTATTATAAGTCCAAATATTATTAGTTAGTTTGTTTGTTTTTTAAGGAAGATTGTCTTTTCTCTTACTATCAAGTATTTAAATTGATAATTTTTTTTAAGAATATATCACTTGATAGTTTTCTTGGATTTTTCTCTATTAAATATTCAAGTTTGCTTTATTACATTTTATATCTCTAAGGCTCTTATTTCAACTTAATTATACATGTATATTTCATTTTCAACATTACGAGACACGTGCAATGCACGTAGTTCCTAACTAGTTTTGTTTAAAAGACATCCAACAATTAATTTATCTTATGTCTATATAGTAATATAACGTTTTCTTTTATAAGTTATAAAAAAAATTTGAGATTATCAAGAACTTAACTCAATTGGCACTTATATGTGTTAAGGATAAAGAGGTCTGTGATTTAAATCCTCTTACCTCTAATTTATATTTTGAAAAATGGAGATTAAAATGAGACTTAAATTATAATAAAGAAAACGTACATTATAACTTCTAAAATTCTGCGGTTTGCACAATACAAGTTTAAAGAATATACTAGAAATGATATATAAGAAAGTGAAGATATAATAATATATAAAGGAAAAACGTGGGTACAATTCATCTACTATGCAATACTTGCTATATACACACAATTAAAATTTTCGAGTGAAAATTTATCTTTTTTGGAAAATTTGATTAAAAAAATATTATTAGTAGTAGTATTAGTATTATTATTATTTTTGTTTATAGAAAGGGAGAGCATGAGATTACTGGATATCATCTATATTACACCTAATCATTGCACATATATAATTAAAAGAAAAATCCTTAATACATTTTGAGTTACACTCGTTGTTTTGAAGTTTATTTAGTTGTCTAATTATAGTTGATTATGTGACCAACTGTTCCACTGTGTGATTTGAGTGGACTAAAAAAAAATACTCAAAATCTACCAAAGTATTCTTTCTTATCAATAAAATAATTAGTGGACCATGAATATATAGATGTATATATATATATATCAAATCCACTTTTTATCATTCAAAGAAAGTGATTTTTCATTTTGGAATAAATATAAATTAAAAAGGAAAAGGGGAAAAAAAACAATAGCCAACAAAATATTCCCTTTTGTCTTTGGAGGAAGCTCCACTGTTGCCCAATTGTCTTTGTCTTGCTCTAGTTTATGTATTGGAGGAACTTCATGTCAATTATAAATGTATATAGTGTTAGAAGTTTAGTTCATAATTTTTTAAATTTGTATTTATATATAGTTCACGAATTTTGAATTTTTATGTTTGACAGATTATTAAAATATCAATTATACATCTAGTAGATCTCTTAGGCACTAAATTTAATTAGGTGATACCATTAGCCATTTTTTTAAATTTAGGGTTTAAATTGACCAATTATTAGTTGAGAATTTAAATTGATACAACATCCAAAGTTCATGGGTATGAATTGATATTTGCCTAGGTTCAAAATTCAAATGAAAAGTACACTTCTCTCACGATCCATCAGTAGACGAAGGAAAACAGAACCCTCGCACACCACTAGACCACTTTTTGGCAATCAACATTAAACTAAACAGAATAATATATATTATATGTAACTCAAAATTTTAATATTTAACGAAAATCAATATATATAACGTCACCGGTTGAAGGGGACATCGTCCCTTCTTAGATTTTTCCTATGGTGTGAACAAATTAAAAACTCTCTCACAATACATACATTAAACATTATCTTTATGATGGTGTAAAATTAGAAAATCATTCTTTAATTTCTCTAAGGAGGAGGCAAAAATTAAGAAATGTGATAGCTTTCGAACCTATTTGGATTGATTTGAGAAAAAAATATTTTTTCAAAAAACTCATTTTTATTTAAATATTTTTTGTAAAAACTTATTAAAATACACTTGAAAGCTATTTTAATGGTTATCAAACACTTCAATTTCTTTCAAAATGACTTATTTTTTAAATTAAACACTTAAAAATATATTCCAAACATATCTTTAATTTCTATTATATAATCACATAAATTTTTCAATAGACTCCATGTTGTAATCTCACGCAAATTAAAATGATAATTGATCAATAAACGACTAGACATGTATTTATTAAGATAGCATTATTTTTCAGTGAATTGATTAACAACCATAAATAAAAAAATAATATGTCTTCTTTTAACTAACATGTTTTAGATCTAGCATGAGTCACAATCTCATAATTTCGTAGAAAATAGAAGAATGATAGAATATATAATACACTAGGACCATACAATTGTATTTACAATTCCGAATTCAAAATAATAATAAAAAGAAGAAGAAAGAGGAGGTTATTATTATCAATATTATTATTATAAGGTTAAAATATCAATTTTGTCGATATATTTTAAAGTTTGGTCAATTTTTATCATTGTACTTTCAATAAATCTTAGAATTTAGTCTTTCAAAGTAAGTTTTATCCGAAATTGATAAAATAACAATAATAATTTTTATGTAAGAAAATATAATATTTTAATATGTTTTCAAAAAGTATAGAGAAAATGCTAATAGAGACAACAAAAGTTTTTTTTTTCTTAAAAAAAATCAACAAGTAATAAATAAAAATTAAATTTAAGATTTATAAAAAATAAATAATAGAAATTGGATAATTGAAAATATATAGGTTAAAATTGAACGATTGAAATGACGAAAGTAATATTTTAAAATATCTATCGAATTGAATTTGCAATTTTAAAGAACTCTAATGCTTGCTTTAATTGCTAAACGCTCAATGTGGAATATATACTTTTTACACACTTCCCATCTATACTTTTGAAATTAAACTTGTAATTTAACCTACAGTAATATATATTCAAATAATATTTGTCACATCACATCAATTCAACCAAAATATGTATATTTGTATAATTAGGTATTTAATGTCAATAATTGGTCATTTTTAATATTAGCAATAACAACTAACAAGAGCTTTAAATGACGCTTTTGGCTCTACTATTGTAATTTGTGGTGTATCAGCTACCCACTTAATTCTTCCAATAAGTTAGAAAGGCGACAAAATTGAAATTAGGTATTCTTGCCAATACATATAATGTATAAGATTAAATATTATTATAGGAAAAATAATTTTTTTAAATGATAAAACTATTAAAAATATTTTTAACAAAATGTCATTGTCTATCATTATCACCAATAGATAGACAGTGATAAATACCGATAAATATGAGTCAGTCAGTCTATCAGTATTAATCTTGATATTTTGTTATATTTATTAATAAATTGACTTATTTTATTATATTTGAAAACGATTCGAAAAAAACATATATAGGTTACAAATAATTTTTAAAGAAGAGGTACAAATAATAATAATAATTAAAAAAAAGAAAAAAAAGTAGAAATCCAAACCAATTGACTGAATGTCATTCTCCAAGAGCATATTTTTACATCTTTTGTTGGCTTTTTACAAAGTGCTTCACTATATTTTATAAAAGTTCATCACAAAAGGTTTCAATCAGCTTTAATTGGATAATCCAAATTGAATTATAATTTTGCTTTTGGTCCTTAGCTTGTGACTTATAACTTAATAATTATTTAACAAACTTTTGAGCAAATTCCTCTAAGACTATTGGAAATGTGGGGTTATGTTGGAAAGATCTAGTCGTCCATGATATATATTATACACTATATTGTTAAATCATGGCCATAATGTAAAATGCATTTTTTTTTGTCAAAGTTGTTTTTATTATGTTTCGATGGAATTATATGATGTTGATTTTTATTATATATGATTAAACATATATTCATTTTTATTGGATTCTTTCACCTTGATCGTATCTTAGATCTTACCATTTCTCAAAAGATATATTATCTTTCTAAGAAAGTGTTTTTTTAGAATATAATATTATAAGATTGGAGGTGAGAATCCAAACAAAAGAGAAAAGGAAAATTTTATTGGATAGTAGAAATAATTAACATATTTGTATTGTCTCCAAAATTTCACCTTTGTAAATATAACAAAACTATTAAATTCTATTTATCCTTGTTTTGATATACGTTTTTTGTTTTTTTGTTTTTTGTTTTTTGTTTTCTTTTTCTTTCTACCTAACCTCTGTCCCACCTAGTCTAATAAAAATAAAATAAAATAAAATAAATCTTTCATTCCTAGTTTTCTATCCTATTTTTTCTCTTCATAAATTTCATCTCACATGCAACTATTTTTAGTTTTCTTTAATCTCCTTTCTTATTTAATTATCTTCTCTCTATACCTAATTTTAAGTTTTACTTATTTACTTTTGTTATGTTTTTTACTAAATTTTATTGTATTCTCAATATTTTATTTTGATTAATCTTTTCAATTGGGATAGATCTTTGTGTTTAATTTTAATGCGATTCTATTTTTTGTTTGATTTGTGGAGTTTTCTTTGATTTAAGTTATTCTATAAATTGATATACCAAATTTAATTAGTTGTAACGCATATCTTATGACAAATATTTACATTGATTTACTAAAAATAAAAAAACTAAAATAACTATGTTGATATACTAAATATATACACTAATATATTAGTAAAATTTGTCAACAAGAGATTACAAGTGTATAAAAAAATGTAAATTTTAACTAATTTATCGGCAATTTATCAGTCAAATGCATCATTATCAAGTATATAAAGTATATCAGTAAAGTGTATTAAGTTTATCAGTAGCATAGACAAGTACATAATTGACAAGTATATCAAGTATATCAATCAAGCACATCATTATCGAGTATATCAATTAAGTGTATCAAGTGTATATTAGTAGTGTATCAAGTGATATAGAGAGAGAGAGAGATAAAGAGAATCAAATAAAGAGAGCATTTACGAGTATCAAGTGCATCAAGTATATTTAGTAGTGTATCAAATGTATAAATATATATATATCAATAGTTTATCAAGTATATATCAGTAGAATATCAAGATTGTATCAAGTATATTAGGTGTATATCAAAAGTATATCAAGGGTATCACCCAAAAGAAAACCTATCGTTTTTATTTACATTTTTTTTTATTAAATTATATTAAAAGGGTGAAAGATTTGAACTTCTGACCATAGTCGAGTGTTATATTTTATGGCAGTTGAGCTATATAAATTTATTTTTGATATCTTGAGTGAAGTTTCTCTTAATGAGACAACCTCTTTTAGAAGATGGAATTTAATTATTGTACATATTTCTTTTTAAGTAAAATCTATTTTCGAATATTATTTTCTTTCTATCGATTTGGATGAGGTGAAATGGTACTAAATTTTTGCTAACATGTTGATATTTTTACAGTAATCTATAGGTTCAATATTTGACGTAAGAGATGGATTGACATTTCTATTATGTCGGAAGAAAATTGATAAAACAAAAGAAGTAGAGCAACAAAATGTCAGTAATGTAAATATAATATAAATACAATAAATTTTGGATAGAAATTAATATTTGTTCATCTTTTAAAAATTTGATAGGGATGAGGTGTCAATATTTGTTCTTTTAAACTTTATAAAAGAATAATAATTCACATCAAAGTGTCTTGTGAACTTAGCTAACCTTTATAAAAGGTTCTTCTATACTCCTACTATTATCCTTTTATTTCTTGTTGGTGCTGGTCCAAGTTTTGTTAGTAATAATTATTTTGAAATAAAAGTGTGATGTTTGATCAAAAGAAAATAAAAAATTTCATACATCTGATTAAATATTCCAAAAAAAAAAAAAATGTAAGGATATGAATAAATAATATATATTATCTATTAATTTAAACATTAGTCAACTAAATAAGTTATTGGAAATATATCTAAATAAGGTTTGAAATAACTTACATCCATAAAACTATTCTTTATGTTAAAAATTTAGCATAGTTTCATTTTGAGGATTTACAAACCTCATGTGCTAAGGTACTGCATTATAAAGTCTTCTTATATATATGCTGATACACCCAATATTCACTAGAGCTAGCCCTAAGAGTTTGTGTAGTTTGTTAAAGCCATTAAAAAAAAAAAAAAATTTACTAATGTACTAAATATCTTAGCGTAATATTCATTTACTCATTAGTAATATCTCAATTGAAAACATTCAAATGGTTTAAAAATTCAATGGAAGTTGAATTCTCTCTCTTCTTGTCAAAGTTATCATGGTTCAACAAAAATCAAAATAAGCTCCTTCTCTTAAAGTCAAAAGTTTAAATTTGTTAAAAAAAAAAATCTCCAATACTGCCATAAGAATAAAGAGAAAAATGATTGAGAAATTGAAAATATACAATAAAACTGAGAACACAAGAATTAATATGAAAAAACTTTAAACCGGAGAAAAAAACCAATGATGACCAAAAAATTCTACTATGTAAAAAATAGTTAAAATGACAAAGAATAACTCTCCCCGTCCCTTGTTGCAAGAGCATTCTCTCAAAACATTGACTACACAACTGAGCCATTATATTAAGTTTAACCTACGTCCAATTGGGATAATTTGAAACCAAAGACATAGACTCTGTTTGAAGGAATTGAATACCTCGCGGAAGCGTGTGAATGTCGTACAATTTGAATTCAATTCATGTACAATGAAGAAATTGAGAAGAAAACAAACATGTTGTAATTAACAGGACAAACATATAAGAAGCCTAAGATTATTTTCTACAGAGAAATTAGAGAAAGGGAAACTTACCCTTGATGAACCGTTGTACTTGCACCATATATATATATATTTCTGTGTCCATTGGATATAATCAATCAACAGTAAGTTGAACCTTCACAAATTGCTCGTAACTACAGTTGGGTCAAAATTACCATTTTACCCCTGCAGTTACATCTAACTTCTCAAATGTCACTGATTCCTCTAATGACAAACAATTTATAGTCCAACTATAAACTAACCCCTATCGAGCCAATGAGAAGGTGAGGCCTCATTGTTCAAGATCTGAAATCAGCTATAAAGAGAGGAACTTATCTACTTTCCCTACCTACGGGAAAGAGTGAATTTCATCTTGTGTAGCTAGGTTCCCAGCTCCTTACTTGAATAAATTTCCAAAATGGTAGACATTGTTGAGTTGGCGAAATAGGCTACTCTCATCCATACAGGTCAAAGGATTGTTCTCATAGACAGAAGTTCAAAACTCACTTAGGATTAAGGTCAAGTCATTTATGTTATCTTAGTGAAAAGTTAGTTTACACTGTAGGGATAAAATCCCTAGTGCAACAGAATTATCAGGACCTAACTCGAAATTTAATTGAGAAATTTAAAATACCAATACACTTGAAAAAACATAATTATCATAGAGACTAAAAAAATTAAATCTACTGTAAAAATTCTAGGTTAAGTACACAATACAATTAGGAATTCAATCCTACAGAGAAAAGATAAGAATCCTCACTCTCGTTCATGACTCAGACAAAAGGGCCAATTTTCCTTGGGCTTGAAATCACGAACACTACCAATTTAGAAACCTCCCTATTCTCTAGAGATTTTGGTATTGGTTTGTGGAACCAATCTCTTAATTGGGAAGAAGAAAAGGAAAAAAAATTTAGCGAATTTTTGTTCACAGAACCCTTCTGTATAACAAATCAAATCCCCTGTAGGTATATCAATCAAAATGAGGAAAAGAGAGGAAACATGGGAGCTATCCCACCTTTTGGATAACTCCATATGTGAGAGTTATTTGATTTAATAAAACAAAAAAATTAATTAAAATAATTAATAATTAATAATTAATTTAATTTAATTTAATTTAATCCAAATCATATTTAAATGAAACAACTCTCATATAATCTATAGTTTTAATTCAATTAATTTAATCAAATCAAATCAAATTAAATTAAATCAATAATTAATTAATTCTCCAATTAATTAATGACCAAATTAAATATCAAATATATAATTTAGCCTAAATTTGAATCATATTCAATTATATTTCTCTCATAACCTATAGTTTTAATGTGTATCTAATACTCATTAATTTTAACCTATAGTTTTAATTCAATTAATTAAATTAAATTAAATGAATAGTAAATTAATTACCAAACTAAATATCAAATATTTAATTTAGCCTACATTTAAATCATATTCAATTGTATTTCTCTCATAACCTATGTTTTAATATGCATCTAATACTCATTAATTTTAACCTATAGTTTTAATATGAACCTAATTCATATTAAAATAATATTTGAACTCCTTCAAATATTTAATTCTTCCATAGATTAATTTTGAATCATATCCAAATTAAAATTTGTTTGATAAAGTTTAATTGAAATATAAACTTTATATTATAATATAACATACGGTTAATATATCAGCATGCAGTAGAAGCAACAAGGATCAATAAGCATTCTAATTCATTAATTTTAGCTATAAATTAAGCATGCTCATAAATTAATAAGAGGGTTTCATGACATACCTTTGTAGAATCACTTGAATCTCGAACTCAACTGCAAATCTTCTCCAAATCTACTTGTGAACCACCTCAAGGCCTTCCCTACTATTCTCTTGGAGCTTTAGATTGAGTTGTGAGACTCAAAATAAACTTGAATAAAGAGAATTTGGAGAAGAAGCACACTGATGCAACTTGAAGAACACCTTCTTCAACCTCTCCAACTTTTCAGCAAAAAATCATGAAGTGCATCAGTTTTCATGCCTGGTTTTCACTTCAGTTTTCTCTATTTATTGCAGGACTATCATGCAATAAAGAGTGTTGCATGACATACAGCTCATACTTGGAAATTTGGCTCAATCAAATTGGTGGAAAATGAGTGAGCTACCACAATAAAGAAAGTGGAGATCTCCCACTTTTTTCAATTTGTTGTTTTACAAATTTGATTTCCAAAATCAATTTTGTTTTCAAAATTGATAACTTTATTAATTTCACAAAATTAATTAATTTTTAATAAAATTAATAATAAATAATTAATTAAACAATTTAACTAATTCTAATCAATTCAATATCAAATATTAAATTAATTTAACACTAATTCCACCATCATGAATCCATATTCATGAATTTAATATTTAAATCATATTCAAATATTAATTGATTCTCCAATTTTGTTTAATTCCAAAATTAAACGTGTAATTATATCACATATAATCAATAATTCCCTTAATTCTAATTTGAACATTTCAAATTAACTTATCACGATACTCTAAGGCTAATCCATTTACGAGCTAGTAGGGGGACCTCGTAGACCTACAGATCATGGGCTCCAACGATCTAAGATTAATTGGCTAAACTTTTTACACCGAATTAATCCTCATTCGTTAACTACTGGGTCACTCCACTAAAACCCAGAGTTGCACTCCCCTCACTATAGATATATTATGTTCACTCGATATAACCATGATTAGTAAGTTAACCCTTCACAGGTTGTTCGTAATAATGGTTGGGTCAAATGTCTATTTTACCTCCGAGATTATCTCTTGTTCCATAAGTCCCACTGATCCTCTAATGAACAATTGGTTTTTTGTCCGATTAAGAAATCGAGTCCCTCTCGGGCCAATGAGAGGGTGGGGCCCCTTGTTCAAGACCCGGAGTCAGCACTTAAGGGAACAACCTCTCTATCCCTGAAAGCAGGTAGGAATGAATTCCATCTTGCACCCTATGTTCCCAGCTATCTACCCGTTCTTACCCTAAAATGGATGTTTATTGAGCCGACGTTGTTGAGTCAACCCTCACCTATGCAAATCCAAGGATAATCCCGAATAAACAGGAGTTCATAGTTTGCTCAGGATTAAGGTCAAGTTACATAGGTCATCGCTTTGAAATAGTTAGTCTTAAACAGTAAACAATGTTATAAAGTAAGAGTGATTGATTTCGTGGTCCAATCTTGTACAAGCCCATTGCACAGGATGCCTCCACTCCTCATGTCATAATATGTACGAATTAGGATCAAATCATCTGTAGCACTTTACAACTCCTTTGTAACAACTATAGAGTGGGTCGCATCCAATAGTGTTACCATAATAAAGCACTCAACCTTATCCATATACTATATATTATTTTGACTATTTACTCGAACATGATCTACTTTTATGTCTCCACATAAAGTTCAAGTACTCATGTAATAGTCATGGATCTTTTAGTTTATTGGATTTATTTCTAAAACGAAATAAGCAATTCATATATTAATTAACAACTTATTGAATTCTCAGAATAATTTTCATTGTTTACAAACCACGAGTTTTAGGACATAAAACCCAACACATACTATGTTTCTCCCAAATCTTTCATTTAGAATTGGACTTCTAGCCATTTTTTAAATCAGTAAGGTACACTACATCATTCCCAATGAGTAGGATATCGTCCACATAAAGTACCAAGAAAGCTATTTTACCGTCAATGATTTTCTTGTAGACACAAGGTTCATCAACGTTCTGATCAAAACCAAAAGATTTGATCGCAATATTAAATCTAATGTTCCAAGATCTGGATGTCTGCTTCAACCCATTCAGTTTGCAAACTTTTTGCTTATGACCTTGGGCTATGAACCACTCGGGTTGAGACATAAAGATATTCTCTTCAAGATTACCATTTAGAAAAGCAGTCTTGACATCCATTTATCATATCTCATAGTCATAATATATGGCTATGGATAAGAGAATTCTTATAGACTTAAGCATAGCAACAAGGGAAAAGTTTCCTCGTAGTCAACCCCTTCCCTCTGGGTATAACCTTTTCCTACAAGTATAGCTTTGAAGGTTTGTACCTTTCTAGCTACATCTCCCTTTCTTTTATAGATCCATTTACATCCTATGGGTTTAACCCCTTTCAGGTCTACAAATTCTCATACTGAATTGAAGTATGTAGATTCCATTTCAGGGTCCATGGCTTTGACCCATTGGTCCTTGTTTACGTCATTTGTTGCCTGCTTATGGGACAATAGATCCTTAACGCCATCATCTGGTATGACAACTTGAGTTTCAGTTAAACCCAACGGTCAGGTTGTGATATAACCCTCCCATTGAATCGAGGCACTCTCAATGATTGAGAAGGACAAGACTGACCTGAAATGCTGACTTCTTCATTAACTCTTGATGAAGGACCAACTTCATTAAAAACTCTTGTTGACTCTTTAGTAGTATCATTTGATATTAATTTGCTTTCATGTGGTCTTCCTCCAAGAATGTAGCATTTGTCAATGAAAAACCTTGTTTTCTTGAGGGTCATAGAACAAACCACTTCTCGTTTCCTTAAGGTAACCAACAAATTGGCATAACCTTGAATGATGCTCCAATTTCTTAGGATTTTTCACTAGCATATGTGTAAGACAACCCCATATTCTGAAGTAACGCAAACTAGGTTTACCCCTCCATAACTCGAAATCTGTTTCAGAAACACTTTTCGAGGGAACGTTATTTAAGATGTGAACTACACTCTCTACTGCATACCTCTTAAACCAGCTAGGCAATTGAACATAACTCATCATAGAACGAGCCATGTCTAACAAGGTCAATTTCTCATTTCTGATATATCGTTCTACTGAGGTGTACTAGGTGCTGAAATTTGGGATTGGATTCCATATTCTATCATATAGTCTTGGAATGCTAAATCATGTACTCTCTACCCTAATCGGATCGAGGTGTTTTAATCGTTTTACCTAACAAGTATTCACTTCAGCCTTATATTCCTTAAACTTTTTAAGGTCTTCAGACTTATGTTTCATTAGGTATAAGTAACCATACCTCGAATAATCATCTATGAAAGTAATGAAGTATTCATACCCTTCTCGAGCTTTTACATTCAATAGACCACAAAGATTTGAATGTATGAGCTCTAAGGACTCTTTGACTCTATATTCTTTTCTAATAAAAGGTCTTTTAGTCATTTTTCCTTTAAGATAGGATTTACATGGAGGTAATGAATCATCTTCTAACTCGCTTAAAAGTCCATTCTTTACCAATATCCCGATCTATCAAGATTTATGTGACCTGATCTTAAATGCCAAAGATATGTATTATTGTTACTTCGAGAAATTCTTTGCCTTTTAGTTTAAGTATTAGCAGTTTTAAACATCTCATGATTTAAAAAAGCTTTTACTTCAGTTGATCTTAACACATAGAAGCTGTTTTCTAATTTAGTCACACCATTTTTCATAATGAACGCTTCATTAAAAGAAAAAGAAACTGAATACTAGGTTCAATTAAACACGAAATAGATACAATGTTCTTTTTAATTTGAGGAACTATATACAACTTTTCTAAAAACAATTATCTATTTCCAAAAAATAACTTTGCAACTCCCATTGCACGAGCTGAACTGGCATCTCCCGTTCCAACCTTGAGTGTCATTTCACCCTTTTCGAGCTACTGGAAGGAACTAATTCCCTGTATAGAAGAATAAACATGATTAGTGGATCCCGAATCAAGTATCTAGACATTATGGTTATTTTCCATTAAACAACTTTCTAGAACCAGTAAATCATATTTACTTTCCTTTTCTTTCTTCTTCTCAGCGAGGTACTTGAGGCAATTGCATTTCCAGTGACCATCCACATTTCAGTGGAAGCACTTGCCCTTTTCAGCCGCCTTGGTCTTGCCCTTGCCTTTCCCAGTAGGAGGAGCCTTCCCCTTCCCTTCTTTCTTCTTCTGGATCTTTTTAGAATCAGAAAATGAGGGAACAGACTTAGTTCCAGAGGATGAACCCTTGTGGAACTTCGTGAAACGAGTAGCATTTGCCTCTCATTCTATTTGTCCCTGATTTTTCATAAGAGACTGATAAGTCTGTAACTCACTTAGGAGGGTAGTTATGGTGTCCTCTATTTTATCCATAACCGCATTGCTGTAGAATTTGAGGAAATTCTTCGAAAGAGATTCCAAAATAAAGGACACCAGGCTTTGCTCGTTGATGATCATGCCATTCATTTTGATGACAATGAAATGGACTATCAGGTCAAGAACTTCTTCTCTCACTAACTGGCCTTCCTTCGTTTGCGCATTATATACGTATGTTCGTTGAATTCGTGATGCGAGCTTAGGAGTGTATTGTATGAGGTAATTGGAAAAATAAGTGCAAATGTGAGTGATGCATTGATGCGTTAGTGATGCATTAGTGATGTGTGAAGGGATGCGTGACACTCCTCTTTATGCGTTCAAGTTTTCTTGAACCAAATCCAAGTATAAATCCAATTCAGGTTCCTAGTAAGTCCAGGGTCGAACTCAGGGATTTAGATTAAAGCTAACACAGAGCTTGCATTGTAGCTGATGTAGAAGTATCCTAAGTAAATGGGGAATAAGTTATCTATATTAAGTTTGTTGTGTGCATGCAAGAAGATACAAAAAGGTCAAATAGAAAACAGGGGGTCGTGTGAAAATGGTGAATATGCGCCGATCTAAGTGAAATGTACACACACAAGAATGTGATGCGGATGAAATGTTTATCTCTGTTTATGCGTTAGATTTATGCTTACTTTCTATTCAGCACTTCTCAATGCGAATGTCATACAATTCCCTATCTCTAAGATGTATGCGTTAGTCACAAAATGCAATAAAACATTAGTGCGTCTATCTCTAGATGTACCAAGCGTTTCTAACCTAATGCTTACTTGCTTATTCTCTCGAATAATTCGAGCTAAAGTAGCTTTTACCAAGTGATTCAGTTGGCTTAGGCGTTTAGAAATAGATTTTGCATGAAGTTATAGATGCATCTAACGTAAAGCAAGAAATAAACAGTGACGAAATGTAGTAGATCAAATATGTGAATTCATAAAGAAACCGATTGTCTTTACAAGTTCAATACTCAATCAAATGAGATGAAGAGAATTATAATTTAGCTGAAAAGAAAGAAGTCAAGCCGCAGAGTACAATCTCTTGTCCTCTTTGGCTCAATTTAAATTCGTGTACAACCATCTTGTAGAAGAAATGGAAGAAAATTCTCTCTCGAGCTAAGCTTTCTCCACTCCTTGATCGACGGTGGGGGTGGTTCTCTTCCTTCTTGTGTTCTTCTTGTCACGGCAGCACGACTTTAAATCTCTAAATTTTAGAATTATACAAATTGAGCTAAGATCCTCTCATCTGGTGGGATTTCTTCTATTTATAGGCGTTGTTCTTCATCAGCTTGATGATGGGGCAACATTAAATTCTATACCCTAATCAGCCGCCTGACTCTCAGAAACTTTTCAAACGTCGTCAACTGCAGATGCCTATGCTTACAAGTGGTGATTTGACACAAACAAGCTGAATCAATGAATCTTTCTTGCATTGAAACACCTCCGACGCATGCCTATGCGTTGACGTTGCCTGCGACACTTGGAATCTTTGTTGAAATCCTGCAATATTATATGTTAGTGTTGTAGTATTTCAATAATAAACACTAATTTGCACGAGTTTGGTAGTGTTCGAGTAATTCCATGCATTTTCTCTAAGGATGATGAGATTTTATCATTAAAGACCCTAATTACTCCAACTTTTGAGTGACAATAACTTGTATTTCTACAAGTTATCAACGTACTTGAAGGCTTGAAGGCCTCATGCCAGATCTGAGAGGATGGTTGTCTAAACATCTCATGGAGAGACTTCATGATCTGACATGCAGTGATCATGACCTCGTGTTTCTTGGTAAGAACGCCAGACAAACTTGCCAAGATGTAGACTCAGGCCTTGTCATTGGCTTTTGTCCAGTGGTCATGAGCATCTCTCATTGCTTGGGATGCATTTCAAGTTAGGAATGGAAGACACTCCTCCGTTAAGACGAACCATAAATCATCTATAACTAGAATCGTATTCAAGTTATATTTCCACCGAAGGGTGATCAACTACCCTTCCCCTGAATTAAGACAATCTTAATTGATTACTAATACTAGAATAACTCTTACTCTTATAGTTTTTAGCTACCATTTTTCGGTCATGGATTCATTAACTAGCTTAATTCATCCTATAAGCATGACTCTACCATTTTTTGAGCCCAAAGGTACGCTTCAACAAACTACTGTAAGGAAAGACAACTGTTAAAGATTAACATAAGAAACCCTATCCATTTAGAAGTTTACGATGTTCTAAATCTTATGATCAGGCCTTTCAAAAGGTAGGCACTCTAGGACGACACGTAGACGGATCATAGAAATCTCATGGTGCAATCTAATAGAGAAGACTGCAGGATACATTGACACACGTTATTCTTCCACTTACTATGAAAACTTTCCCTATTCACCTTGATATTGACCCATGCAAACACTTTTTGAAGGGAGGCTGCACCTAAGGCGACATGAACCCGAGCATGGATCTCACGGTGTGAACTCTTAGGGATATAATAGCTAAAACCTCATATATCCCATATACCAATTTTTTTCCATTAGAGTATTCTACCATTTTAGGGTTTTATTACACTTAGTCAAATTCTGGCTAATGAATCTATCTAAGTCTATGCCTATTATAACTCTTATAGAAACGTGTTTACTATGATGTTCTAGGTGAATTAAACAATTTAATTAACCTAGTGACATTGTATGCTAACAGGACTAAAGTTCATTCAATTCAAGTTTCGAGCCAATTCACATGTAAGAGGTGTTCCGTAAACCGTCATCTTAAGTACCCCCAACTTAGACAAACTTCACCGATAGAGTTTTCTTATAACCTAAAGTCTCGTTTATTGTGTTTTGTGCCATAAAACTGGTAGATAGTAAATGTAAATAATTAATTTTCATCAATGAAGAGTTATCGATGTTTTATCTAAAGGACTGTGAAGTTCGAAGTGGAAGCAGAATCGGTCCCTATTTTAGTTTTTCACAGAATGTAAAATACACAAAATATAAAATATGCATTCAAGACAAAATTACAGCATGCTTAGAGAATTAGTAAAGAGAGGAATTAGGGTTTTAGATTTTACTAACCTCTTAAAGACAAATCTTCTTCATGAATTCCTCTCGAGATGATCAACAAATCTCCTTGAATCATGATCTCAACGAATAATAGCAATATCAAAATAAATGGTTGGGCACCACCACAAGAAAAACCTCTATATTCTCTTTAGGATTTAAGAAACACAAGAGCGTGTGGGCTATGTGCAATTAATTTTGGGAGCAGAGGGAGAAGGAGAAATTGATAGATGAATTTTTCAATTGATTCTTGGAGAAAAGGAGCAATCGATTGCAAACCCAGACCTTCTGTCTGTTTTTGGCAGAGAGAAGATAAATCTACTGCATTTTGGGGTTGATGTCCTAAATCTCGTAGGGTTCTATAGTTTGTAAACATTGTATGAACAAACTTTTTATGTGATTAATAAAATATATGATATTTTATTCACTTTGTTTATAAAATATGTGATATTTTAGTTGCATTAACTACAAAACAATAAACTTGTTGGGATTGGTGTCCTAAATCTCCTAGTAGTCTCGTAGTTTGTAAACATTCTGAAAACAAATTTTTATTAATAAAATAAGTATTATTTTATAAGCATTTATTCAATCCAATAAACTAAGATCCGAGGTTATTTTATGTAACTTAAGCATGTATGTGGAGACATACAAGTGGATCATGTCTTAAGTAATAACCTAAATAGTTTGTAGTATAAAGATAAAATAAGGATACCTTATCCTGGTGACACTACGGATACGACCCGCTTTGTAGATGTTACAAGTGTTGTAAAGTGCTACAAATGGTCTAATCCTGACCATTCATGTGGAGACATGCGAACGGGGTATCCTATACAAAGAGTTTTTATAAGACCGGACTACGAAATGATTAGTCTCTTTATATAACACCGTTGATAATTGAAACTTACATTTCACTAGAATGACCATAGGTGACATGACCTTAATCCTGAGTGAGTTGAGAACTCCAGCTCATGAGGGCGGTCCTTTGATTTGTATGGGTGAGAGTGATCGGATTGCCAACTCAACAAGCCTACTATTTTGGGGATTTGTCTGATTAGAGAGCTGGGAACTTAGCTACACAAGACGAAATTCACTCCTTCCCCAAAACAAGGGTAAGTAGATAAATTGGTCCCTTAAGAGCTGATTCCGAGTCTTGAACATAGTGGCCACACCCTCTCCTAGCCCGAGAGGACTTGGTCATAATGAGACTACGACTTATTGTTCATTAGAGAAATAAGTGGTGCTTAAAGAGTTAGATTCAACTACAGAGGCAAAATGGTAAATTGGCTCAAATGTAATTACGAGCAATTTCTGAAGGGTCATCGCACTATTGATTGGTTATATGGACACAGAAATATATCTGTAGTGTGAAGAGTGCAATTGTCGGTCTTTAGTGGAGTGCCCGACAGTTAACGGATGATGAATATCGTGATTAAAGAGTTTAGTCAGTTATTCACGTATTGTTGGAGCTTCAAGCTACAGGTTCATAAGGTCTCCTTAGTAGCTCAATAGGTTCAAGTTGAGAATCAGATTTTGGATTAATTTGAAGTGTTCAAATTAACAAGAGGAAATTCAATTATATGTGATATAATTGATATAATGTATTTGATACATTATCATTGGAGGAATTAATATAAATATGATTTATATTAAATACCATAAAATAGAAAAGGAACTATGGTTTATGTATTTCATATGATGAAATATTAAAACTATAGGTTATAAATAAATATAATAACTAACTTATCATATTATATTTATTATTGTAATATAAATCATATTATAATATTTATTATTATTATATTTATTAATAATATATTAATTATGTGATAATTAATTATTATTTTTCTTTAATAACCGACTTGAGTGGGAGGTTATGCACAGTTATGGTAACTGTGAGATAAAAAGAAAAATGATTTTCCAAAATCGTTGGTCGATGATTCATTATTATCGTCTCACAAAAAGAAAGACTGTCGAGTAAAAGAGTTTTACTAAACGATAGCATCTCACAGACTAAATTATTGAGTACCGAGTTTACTATTCGATAGTTGCTCGTTACTACACGATCGAGTATCAAGTCTATACGATAAACTTCCTCTTTCTCCCACTTACTTGATCGTCTACCTCCTTCATTGCTCTATCCAAAGTCCACAACTCCTGGATTCTCACACCTTGAATACCAAGGTAACCTTTTTTGTGGTGTTCTTGTCCGTTCGAGGGTCGAGGATCGAGTTGCACTCAATAGTGATCGAGGATTCTTCAGTTCGTGTTGTTGGTTGTTCTGATCGTTGCGTTCGAGTTCTTCTTTGGATGCGTTGGAGATTGATCGAGAGATACTTGAAGAAAGAGTTCTTAAAAGGTTGGCATACTCTATCCCTTGTTCATTAAAGAAACATGCTTGTAATTTATTGTTTATGCATAATCTGTTCTTTTAGACTGTAATTTTTTTGTGATCTTTCTCAATGAAATTTAGAACGATCTGCTTCCGCTCACTGATTCTCTATTTAGAGTTCCTTCAAAACTAACATCCAAGGTTATCTTTGCAACTTAAACATGTATGTGGAGACATACAGGTGGATGATGTTTAAGTGATAACCTAAATGGTCCGTGGTAGATGAATAAGGTTGGGTACCTTATCCTGGTGACACTTCGAGTATGACCCACTTTGTAAGTGTTACAATTGTTGTAAAGTGCTACAAATGATCTGATCCTGATCATTCATGTATTAGACATGCGAGTAGGAATATTCTATACAAAGAAGTTTGTATAAGACCGGACCACGAAATGTTTAGTCTCATTATATAACACAGTTCATAATAGAGACTTACATTTCACTAGGATGACCATAGATAACATGACCTGAATCCTGAGTGAGTTGTGAACTCCGGCCTACGAGGGCATGTTGGGTTTTATGTCCTAAAATTCGCAGTTTGTAATAAGATAATAATATTCCACAGTCAATAAACTTGTTATTGATTTTATAAATTGCATATATAGAAGTCTAAATCCAATAAACTAAGATCCATGACTATTATATGAATACTTGAACTTTATGTAGAGATGTAAAGATGGATTAAGTTCAAGTAAATAGCAAAAACAATCTATAGTACATGATTAAGGTTGGGTACCTTATTATGGTAACACTATTGGATGTGGCCTACTCTGTAGTTGTTACAAAGAGTTGTAAAGTACTACATATGAAGTGATCCTAATTCGTACATGTCAACATGAGGAGTGGGGGCGTCCTGTGCAAATGGGTTTGTACAAGATCGAACCCCGAAATCAGTCACTCTTACTTTATAACGTTATTTACTGTATAAGACTGACTATTTCACTTAGATGACCTAGGTAACTCGATCTTAATCCTGAGCTAACTATGAACTCCTGTTTATTCAGGATTATCCTTAGATTTGCATAGGTGAGGGTTGACTCAACAACGCCGACTCAATAAGCCTCCCATTTCAGGGGTAAGACCAAATAGATAGATAGGGACATAAGGTGCAAGATGGAATTCACGCCTACCCAATATTGAGTATGCGATACTCTTGCAATCTTACTTAGTTCGTTGCAATGAAAGTAAGGGATGATAAAGAAGAAGTTAATGAAGATGGAGTTGAAGGAAATAAAGAGATGCATTGATTACAAAATGTATTAATGTCTTAAGCCAAAATGTAATACAATACAGAGATAAGAAGAGAGATGGAGGGCTAGATGTAGGCAATCTCTTGCTTCCATCGGATGTATGTCAAGGCTGCCGGTGGTGCCACGGATGGATGGTGGAGTCCCGAGATCTATCTCCGAAAAAGCTATGGTCGTCACTCGGAATGGGTTGAAGGAATGAAGAACTCTCAAAGAATGTCTTCTCATGCTCTCATCTGTGATCAAGAGGATTTGCCTCAAGGCAGAAACTCGAAAACTTTGAATTTGGGCTCTAAGGCTCTATTTATAGAGCTCAATCGTCGACAGCATTAATGGTCCCGCTCTGAATCTCTGCCACTAACGGTGTGATGTTCCTGCTCTGAACCTCTGCCACTAACAGTGCGGTAGGTGAAATTTCAACATCATCTTTTCGGTACTCCCAATGTATGCATTCATCCTTGTTTTTGCCGAAGTACCGCTGCATTCCACTAACCTTGCGATCATCCTTCTATTATGGTTATTACTTTGTAGCCACAACATCCATGCGATGAACGCATGCAATCACCCTTGCGATGGTCTGGGATTCACCGTATGCGATCGATTCCTGTGATAGCTACAAAAATAGACATTTTGACACAGAATAATGTATAATATTGGGTTAGCCGAGATTTTCAATGTTGATCGATGCAAGCTCACTTTTCACATAAATTCTTAGTATAATCACCGTATATTCTACTTGTTAGCCCTCATAATTCCAAATAAAAGGCTATAATAACTTATATTTCTACCAGCTATCACCCGTACCTTGAATAGTCATCTATGAAATAGATGAAATATTCATACCCACCTCGAGCCCTAACATTCATTGGACCATAGAGGTCAGAATGTACAAACTCCAAGGCTTTCTTGGCTCTATAACCTTTTCCAGTAAAAGTTCATTTGGTCATCTTGCCTTCGAGGCATGATTCACATATCGGCAAGGAGTTTTCTTCTAAACTCTTTAGAAGTCTACTTTTCATCAACTGCTCAATCTGATTGTGGTGGATGTGACCTAACCTTAGATGCCAAAGATGGACGTTTTCCTTAAAAGAAACATTTGGTATTTTAGCTGTTATTGTCATACTGAACATTTCAGTGTCAAACAAGGCTTTTATGACTAACGGCCTTAGTACATATAAGTTACATTCAATTGAACCAAAACCAATTTCCATTCCATTCTTGAAAATAAACACTTTATTCTAAAAAAAGAAAAAAAGAAACGGTATACCCTTGTTTAATGAGACAAGAAACCGAGATTAAGTTCCTCTTAATATGAGGAACTACAAAAACATTATCCAGTAACAGATAACGTTTCTTGTCAACAAATAATTTTAGGGCGTGGCTTCGAGTGAGTGGTGGTAGGGCGTGGCTTCACGGTCGGAAGTTTGGCTGGGCGAGTGAGCGGCTGGCCGGGCTACAGCGGCGACTTTCAGTGCCAGTGAAAGGGTGGAACGGTGGTGGCGGCTTTCGACATGGGCGGCGAGCTGCTGGCTAGGCTGGCGACGAGATCTGGTCGACCTAAAACCCACGGCAGCGAGCGAAAAGGCGACTCGACGCAGTTGGGCGAGACGGCAGAAGGGATTTGGGGCTGCTGTCGGTTGGGGAAAGGAAGAAATTTCGAGGGAGGTGGGACGGTTGCTTGGATGTGAAGAAGAAAAGGAAATTTCGATTTTTATAAAAAATAGTAATAATAGTAAACTAAAAAGGAAATAAATATAATTATACTTTATTCTTTTTTTATTCCACTTTATACTATTAAATTTCTTTCTTTTTCAAAAGAAAATTAATTCTTGCCATTAATTTCCAAATTGAATAATTTCACTCCAACAATTAAATTTCCCCACTTACACTTGAAGTCCAAAATCCCAAAAATGTCCTCCAACTAATAACAATTTCTGAAATTCCAAATAATAAAGTTACTGAAATTACATTATTACTAAAAAAAATGTACGGGATGTTATATTCTTCCCTCCTCAAAGAACTTTCATCCTCAAAAGTTCATTCTTGAAAAAGCTCCGGGTACTAGGCCTTCGTCTCATCCTCTTGCTCACAGGTAGCCTCTTGAACTGGTGATTCTACCACAGGACTTTCCCAAAAGCAATTTTTTGGCAGCGCAGTGTTTTTACCTCTCTGGCGAGGATCTCTATAGGCTTCTCCTCGTAGCTCAAGTTGTCATTCAACTGTAAGAGCTCGTAGTCAACTACATGGAATGGGTCTGTCACATACTTCCTTAGCATCGAAACATGGAAGACATTAATGAACTGAAGGACATGTTGGGGTAGGTGCCAAATGGAAGCTACGGGCAACTCGCCCAAGACTCAAAAGGTCCTAATTAAATCTGGACTCAACTCCCCTTCCTACAAACCTCAGCATACCATATAGTGCCATTTTCAGAACCCTTTCATCTACCAGTCTAATAATTTCCAGTCGCTTACATCTTACCTCGGCATAGTTTTCTGCTGCTCTGAGTTGTTGCATACAAGCCTTAATCTTCTGTATTTCCGCTCATTCGTGCTTGAACTAATTCAGGTCCTAACAATTTCCTTTTCCTACTCATCCCAACACACAGAAGGACCTGCAACTCTTCCATATTTCGGGCCTCAAATGTACAATGCCAATAGGCGGACTGGTGGCTATATTATTAAGCAACTCATTAAATGGCAGTGAGCATCCCACGCTTTTCGAAAACTCTATGGCACTGGCACGCAACATGTCTTCCACAATATCTGATTCAATCTTTCTGTTTCCCATCAGTCCTGAGGGTGGAAAAGCTGTACTGAAGTCTAATTGGGTTCCCTAAAGTTGCCTGAAGACTTTTCAAAGAAGTTAGACGTGAAACCGAGGGTCTCCTGTCCGACCGATGAAACACGGGCACTCTATGCAATCTCACCACCTCCTTCATGTATAGTCTGTGCCCACTTATTCACTGAAAAGTTTGGACTCCAGTATGAAAATGTGCTATCTTCGTAAGTCTGTCTACGACAACCCATGTACAGTGAAACCTTTGACTGTCCGAGGAAACCCCACGATGAAGTCCATAGACACATGCTCCCACTTCATTCCTAGTCATCCTCATGTCTGTAATAAGCCTGCTGGTTTTGCCTCGAGGGTTTCCCCTGCTGGCACACCAAGCACTTACTGACGACTCTGCAACCGTCTCTTTTCATAATCATTCCACCAGTAGTAACGTTTCAAGTCCCGATACTCTTGGTGCTGCAGGGTGAATCGAAAATAAGAAACTATGAGCCTCTGACAACAACTCATCTTTAATATCACTAACTGCTGGCACGCAGAAACGCCCCTGATAAAGATGGCCACCTTCTACTGAAACTGAGAATTCGCCATCCTGGCCTTACTTCACCCTACAAACTCTCTCTTCTAGATAAGGGTCGTCTCGCTGCACATCAATAATCTTCTGCCTTAAACTCGGTCGTACCGACAACTGTGCTAATTGTGCCATGACCTTTCCTGCAGTCACTGCAATCTCTGCCCTCTCTAGTTCCCTGCACAAGTGAGTCTGTCTGGTAATGACGGCTGATGAATTAGCCACCTTTCTGCTTAGAGCATCTGCCACTATATTTGCTTTTCCCAGGTGGTACAAAATTTCACAGTTATAATCCTTTACTAGCTCCAACCACCTTCTTTGCCTCATGTTTAACTCTTTTTTAGTGAAAAAGTACTTCAAACTCTTGTGGTCGGTGAAGATCTGTATCTTCTCTCCATATAAGTAATGCCTTCAGATCTTGAGAGCAAAAACCACTGCTACTATCTCTAAGTCGTGCGTGGGATAATTCTGTTCATGTTTCTTTAGCTGACGTGAAGCGTAAGCAACTACTCTGCTCTGCTGCATCAATACGCATCCTAACCCCTTCTTAGACGCATCACTGTAAATGACAAAACCACCTGATCCATCCGGTACTGTAAGAAATGGGGCTGAAACCAACCTCTGCTTGAGGTCTTGGAAACTGTTTTCGCAAGCCTCATTCCAAACAAATGGTACCCTCTTCCGGGTCAACTGAGTCAATAGGGTGGCTATGCGAGAGAAGTCCTTTACAAATCGTCTATAGTAGCCTGCTAACCCCAAGAAACTGCGTACCTCACTGACTGTGGTTGGACGAGCCCAACTCCTAACTATCTCAATCTTTGCAGGATCCATAGAGACACCTTTCTTTGATACTACATGCCCTAGGAAGGACATCTGCCTCAACCAAAATTCACATTTAGAAAACTTAGCATACAACTTATTGGCCCTCAATGTCTCCAAAACTTTCCACAAATGCTCCTCATGTTTGGCCTCTGTCTTGGAATAAACCAAGATGTCATCAATAAAAAAAATCACAAAGGTGTCGAGGAATTCCTTGAACACCCTATTCATCAAATCCATGAACACTGCTGGTGCATTCGTTAAACCGAACGACATCACTATGAACTTATAGTGTCCATACCTTGAACGAAAAGTTGCCTTGGGTATGCCACTATCCTTTATTCTCAGCTTGTGGTATCCTGACCGGAGATCAATCTTAGAGAATACCGTAGCTCCCTGCAACTTTTCAAACAAATCATCAATCCTGGGAAGGGAATATTTGTTCTTGACGGTCACCTTGTTCATCTCTCTGTAATCAATGCACAAACGTAACGATCCATCCTTCTTTTTCACAAACAAAACAGGTGTGTCCCATGGTGACACGCTAGGGCGTATGAAACCCTTGTCCAACAACTCCTGCAATTGGACCTTCAGTTCCTTCAACTCTGTCGGGGCCATCCTATATGGAGCCTTCGAAATAGGGGTTGTGTCTGGCTCCAACTCAATAGCAAAATCTATCTTCCGCTGCGGGGGCAGTCCGGGAAGATCCTCTGGAAAAACGTCTGGAAAATCCCTCACTACTGGCTCCGAAGTCAAGGTGACTTCAATCTCTCTAGTGTCCACCACACTGGCCATAAAGCCCCAGGCTCCTTGGTCGAATAGTCTACTGGCCTTCAATGCTGAAATCACTTTGGGTAGGACTACGATCCCAACCCCTTTAAACTTAAAACTAACTCCTGTAGGAGGGTTAAAGATGACCTCCTTACTGGAGTAATCTATGCTGGCATGATTAGCAGCTAACCAATCCATGCCCAATATCACTTCAAAATCCTGCATATCTAAAATTATCAAGGTTACATCTAATGCGCGATTGGCTACCTCTACCTAACATGCTTTTATCTTTTATGTAGCTAACATGATCTCTCATGATGGAGTGGAAATGGACAATGAAAATGGCAAAGTTTCTGAGTCTAACATGGAATGCCTCACAAATACAGCAGATATAAATGAATGCGAAGAGCCAGAGTCAAACAAAACTAAAGCATGGTGCCCCAAAATGGGAAGTGTACACCATTGTGCCCGACTTCTTGGCCTCACGCCAAGTGGTAGAAAACACCCTACCCTGCTGTTGCTGACAACTTGGGCCTCCCTGAAATAAACTTACGGGCTGGCCCCTGTGTTCAAGCGCGTTCCTTCTTGGGCATCTATCTGACATATGCCCCTTCTGGTCACATCGAAAACATATCCCAGAGCTGGCTAGACAAAGTCCCCAATGTCGCTTAACACAAGTGGTACATATCGGCCTATCCTCCCTGCCAATCACATGGGATCCCTGCTGTCCCCACTGACGTGGAGCATTCACTGTGTTCTGGTTCCTCTGTTGATGCTCAGGAGCTCTAGGCTCAACCTTCCTTTTCTGACCTGTGGAGGTCCCAATCTTGAGCGACCTCCTGTATTCCTCTCCCACCTGGGAGTCAGCATCAATTCTCACGGCGGCACATACGTCTTGAGGTCCAAGGCATGCACCATCCCTCGCAGTTCGCTCCTCAGGTCCTGGATGAATCTCTTTGTCCTCGCTGCCTCGATGGCTACTAATTCAGGAGCAAAGCGAGACAGCTTATCAAATTCCTGTTCATACTCCTCCACGGACATAACTCTCTGTCTCAACTTCAAGAATTCTGCCTGTTTTTTGTATCGGGTGTTGGCCGAAAAGTACTTCTCATAAAAACGCTCCTTGAACTGCTCCCAGGTTGCAAGTTCACCACCAGTATCAATCATCTTTTCTGCTGAACGTCACTAGATTTTCGCGTTACTAGTCAACATGAAGATTGCGCATTGAAGAGTGCTCTTCTAGGCACCTCATAAAACAGAATATTGTCTCAATAGATGACAACCACATCTCTGATTTGGTGGGGTCCCCCAACAATCTATCAAAGGGGCGAGGCTCATACTTCCGAAAATCCCTCAGATGTTTAGCCTCAAAAGACAGGGCCTGCATATCTCTATCCTGCAGGGGTCTGTTGTAACTGCTCGGGTGGCACCGGTTCCTTCTGAGCCTGGGTCTGGGCAGTCTGTCCTGACATCATGCTACGAATCAGCTTCTGCAGCTTTCCTATTAGAGAGGATGCAACAGCTTCACTAATTTTAGCTTCCATTGCCTTTTCATCAATTTGGGTCACAGACGAATTTTTAGCTGCCGGAACAGTCTGGTTACTCTCAACTCTCTCTACTTGCACTTCTTCTCTAACTGTCTTTCTTGTTCTAGGTTTAGGTGTTATGTCCTGTCATGAATTCATACGTTAACTAGCTATTTCTGGTTCTTTTTTAGACATCATGCATTTAAAATACTACATCACTGTTCTCATATATGCATTGAAACTTTCATTAGTAGAACGTACTTGACGATGAGAGGGATTCGTTACTGGGCCACAGGGACTATCTAGACTTACGTAGTAAGTCAGTCTACATAATCCAAAACATGGGCTCTGATACCAACCGTAACAACCCGACCCCCTAGGACTTAAGATAGGCTGTTACTAAATAAATGCATGCATGGAACTCAAAACGACACTCAGTTATTCAAAATAAATACTAATTAAATAAGGTAAGTTCAAAAGACTTTCATTAATTTAAATACTAAAACAATAGTAGGGTACCCATAAATCATAAAGGATAATAAATAAGTTTGAAAAACGATTTTTAAAAGTAAGTTTTAAACATCAAAACTAAAAGTTAAGAGAAACATGAAAAGAACTCTAAATCTCATAAGCGGAAGAGTAAAAAACTAGTCCCAATGGCTCGATCACGAATTCTACTTGTCCATCGCCGGTGCATCTCTACTCTTACCTGAAACAACAACATGAGAAAGAATGAGTATAAAATACTCAGTAAGTAACCCCACTACCGGGGTCAGGCTAGGCATCTATGTCCTCTAGATACCCACCTCTGGTGAAGCATATAAACCGCTCTAGTCCTCATAGGACACATATACACATGAAACAAGAAGAAGACTGAGTCCTATCCTATTGTAGTTAAGTATGCCCACTACCTCTGATGAATCCCAAAGAAGACACAAACTGGTGAATCTCGAAAGAAACACAAACTGGTGAATCCCGAAAGAGACACAAACTAGTGAATCCCAAAGGAAACACAAACTGGTGAATCCCGAAGGAGACACAAACTGGTGAATCCCATAGGAAACACAAATTGGTGAATCCCGAAGGAAACACAAAATCTAAAGGGCATCTAACTAATCAGTAAGGACATTTGCACAGTCTCAACATCATAATCATCACTGTACGAATCTATGACATACATATAAACCTCAACATCATGGCTCGACAATATACACATATACCTCAACATCATGGTTCTACAACATACATGTATACCTCAACATCATCCGATCAAATACAACCATATGGAAGCATATATCATCTCATACTAGCATTCAAGTGTCTATGCGCATAAATAAATAATTCATATTTCGTACCAGAACATACTTTGATCATATTATACTATCATTCTATCATGCTATCATTCTGACATAACATTCATTTATCATACTAGCATACATCTAATGTCTGACCTGTGGGCAGTTCCAATAGTAAGATTACTTACCTCAAACTTAAGCCCAAAATAACTAACAAGTTTATCTACTCCTTAGAATGGAATAATCTTGGATCAAAGTTCCAAAGCTGAAGTTTAAGTCGAACTCGCTCCCAAACTTTGCAAACAAAGCCAACCAAAAACATAAACCATTATTAAGTTTCCAAGTCCAAATTTTTACAGCAACATCAACCAAAACAAGATGGTTTTGAAACCTCCAAGCTTACAAAAACATGTCGAAAACGATCTCAAACCCGCTAGACAACCACTCCAATAGTTTCCCAGACTCAAATCTAAAGCCAAAAATAATTCGAATAATTAACTTTCATTCCAAACTTAATGGGGGCCCAATCTTCTACCCAAAACTTCATAAAAATATCTTACCCAAAAACTACCAGATTCGACGAAGCCCCAACGATGACAAAAAACTTACACAAGACAGGTCCGACGACAACCACGACGGTGGCAGAGGCTGAGCGGCGCGCGACAGAGATCGGACCGATGGCTGGCCGGACAGAGAAGCGGTGGTAGGGCGTGGCTTCGCGGTCGGAAGGTTGGCTGGGCGAGTGAGCAGCTGGCTGGGCTACAACGATGACTTTCAGTGCCAGTGAAAGGGTGGAA